>NC_135664.1:38554346-38634346 GCF_964188315.1 Podarcis muralis | reverse complement strand
TATCTGTTGCTAAATTACATGGAAATGGAACTTTGATATAAAAGCTAGGAGTTCAATAGAAAATAGCCCAGGGTCCCATATTCGTGAATGAAAATCAAACTCGCGTTCATGAGCCCTCCAGTGTGACATTATTCCCCTCTTTTCTTCCAAGCGATTTCAAAGCCGGATTGTAAACTGAACAAAAGAGCCCATTCTTTATTGAAGTAATCAGATGTCATCTCTGCATTACAGTGAATTACAATAATAGGGGCTTTATCATAAGCACCTCTACTAGGGGATTTTAAATTTATAGTGCATCAGTATATCATGTTTCTCAAACTGAAGCATTACATTAGTTAGCTGATCATTAATAGGGCATAAAATGAATAAAAATTGGATCCAACTCAAAGGGATTACTTTTGTTTATTCACTAAAAGGTGTTTTATGATAACATCTTAACTTGGTAAGTTTTCAGACTCTGAGACAAACCTATATACCTTCAAGCAACTTTTCATCGACCCCCCCCCCTTCATCTGATGTTAAATCTTCTTTATTTCTGTGCATTTGTGCTTTGTAATCATAAATTATTATAGGGCCCAAGTACAAGATAATGTATAGTTTGTTATAAAGATCAGGAAAACTCCTTTAAGCACACCCAGAACCCCTAAGCTGCAAAACACTTAACATAGATACAGACATAATTTTATTTGTAAGCTGACTTCCCACAGCTCAAACCATGCTCAAAGCGGCTTACAACATGAATAAAATACATAACTAAGGTAAAGGTAAAGGTACCCCTGCCCGTTCGGGCCACTCTTGACAGACTCTGGGGTTGTGCGCCCATCTCACTTAAGAGGCCAGGGGCCAGCGCTGTCCGGAGACACTTCCGGGTCACGTGGCCAGCGTGACAAAGCTGCATCTGGCGAGCCAGCGCAGCTCACGGAACGCCGTTTACCTTCCCACTGGTAAGCGGTCCCTATTTATCTACTTGCACCCGGGGGTGCTTTTGAACTGCTAGGTTGGCAGGCGCTGGGACCGAGCAACGGGAGCGCACCCCGCCGCGGGGATTCGAACCGCCGACCTTTCGATCAGCAAGCCCTAGGCGCTGAGGCTTTTACCCACAGCACCACCCGCGTCCCCTCCAATAACTACATAACTACATAACTACAACCTAACAAAAGTAGTCATGAACAATAAATAAAACATAAAAAATACACAACCGAACTGAACAATTTCCACATAAATCATGATAAGATATTTAATAAAGATAGGAAAAACCAACAGCAACAGCCCCTCCCCCAACAAAACACTCCAACCCAACAGCCTGTTCAGCAGCCCCTGCTTTTTTAGCTGGAGTCAGTCCGGGCCCTACCCTGCCAGGTCAGGTGGGGGAAAGCCTGCAAAGCAGGGAGCAGGTCTTCCAGGACTTACAGTCAAAATAGCCTTAAGCATTTATTATTAATCATGTGTTCTAGTCTCAGTAATATCAGAAATACATTCTTCATGGTACATGAGGATGAGTTTAAAGGTGTGGTTAAAGATGACAGAATCATTAACAGAATCAAGGCTTTATTTCAAATGCTGTTTGTTATAAACATGTGGGGCATGGACGAGCACAGCAATCCATGATTGCTTTACTGTTCTCCATGAAATAATATGTGGGTTATCTATTCAGTATTTACACCTCACTAAATAGCCAGGGTGACAGTATTTTTTCTTCATTCTAAGAAAGAACAGTAGCATATAATGTCTACCCAGGTGTAAGTCCTACTGAATCCAGTGGAGCATACTTCCAATGTTGTAGCATTTTTTAGTAAATCATCTTTTGACTGGTAAGATAGAGAATTTCATATTATCTACTCCATTTGGTTAATATTAACTAATTTAATCGAACATTTCATTTTGAACAAATAACTAACTCATGCCAATACCAATATTAATATTTATTATTTGTTAAGCTTTTTGTGCATCACACAAAAAAATACACAGTACTATTGTGATTCCAAAGCACACACAAGGTTTCATCACAGAAATGCCTGTGAACATGCTTCTGTTCCTTTACATACTTTATTGGCATAATTTAAAAACCTTCAATTAGATGTAAACTTCCTTCAATCATTGCCTGAATCTCTGGCCCTATATCTTCAAGTCACTCAGATTTTTCAGATACTAAACTTGTCTCTGGTACTTAATCTGTCCATCAAGTTTCAGCTTGAAAGTTTCTGCATATAAATTGGGATTTTTTTATAATGGAAAATGAAGAAACACACCTTAGCTATAGCTTGGGCATGCCCAATATAACTGCTACTTTATGACTAAGGTTTTATAGCACAAGTGTATTTCTGTGGTAGCAGTTTTGTGAACCAGTGGCCACCAGATGTTGTTGGAATCTAACTCCCATCGACCCAAGCCAGCTTGGCCAATAGTAAGAGAAATATCCAGCAACATCTGGAGGTCGCATGTTGTGCACTGCTGCTCTTTAAGTACCTCTCTGTTGGTTTCAGACAACCGTTCATTCCCTGTTTAATCTCTGGGATGATATACTGAAATCTTTGCTGGTACAGGTATCACCGATAGCAATACAGGTGAAGTCTGTTGATGCAGTTGTCACATATAGTAATGCAGTTGAAGTTTGGAACTGGGAATTGAAACTAGCAATCTAATTACAAGCTGAGACCACATGTCTCTGAAGATTATGGTTGACTGATATTGCACTTTCAGCAGACCTTTTCTACTAAAGCATACCTGCCAAGGGTGATCAGGGCTGCACTTTTAGCTTTCATTAGGCCATGAAGCAGCTAGATATTCTGGATCCTTACAGATGCCAAGAACTTACTCAAGTGTTCTGGAACTTAACCAAGGCTGCTGCAGCAACCCTCATTATTCTGCTTTACTCAGGTCAGTCCTCTGTTTGAATGATTCCATTTCATATCTTGTTTGTGATGGAGGATGACGAGGGGATGGAGGTCAGTGCACAGGAACCAGACCAGCAGGACCCATCCCCAGAGCCAGAGGGGGCCCTGTCTCATAGAACACAGCAGGCTCTGAGGCATAGGGAGCAGTGGGAGGGGCACTCCACGAGGCTGAAGCAGACAAGGGCCCACAGCCCAGCTCACTAGCTGGCCAGGTGGGGTTGCTAGCTCTGGGAAGAGTTGTGTGGTTCCTCAGCTGAAGTAGGCTTGGGACAGGTGATGGTCCCATGTCTCATCAAGCCCAGATGCCTCAATCAGTATGCAAAGTACCAAAGCGCAGCAGAGCAGAAGCGCTTTGTCTACTCAGCTGTTCATGTTGATAGTCCTTAGCTTGGATGTTGCAGGATCTCTGTGGGACTGTGCTTCAGTTTGGACTTTGGGCTTGTGGATTGGCCCTGGACTGGGGACTTGACATACTGACTTGCTGCCAGGTAGGCCAAGAGTTCAGGACATACTATTTCCCATAATATCATGCATTTGTGCATTCTGTTTTCATTATGTCAGCACTCATATGCAACCTTTACCATAGTATGTGCATTTTGGTACACATTACCTGGCTGGAGAATTGCATTACAAATTTTGGAGAAGTACAAATATCAAAGGATTGTTCTGTTTCAGTTCGTATATTGTTTCAGAAAGTGCAAATTAAGTAGGTTCGAATTTCTCTCCCAATCCCTTGCTGCTATCAGATTACTTTTAAACAGAGGAAAGGGAGCAACAGAATGATGAGCTTAGAAGGGGTGTATTGGCATGAGGAAGTTGGAATGAGGATTTCATATTCCTGATGACATCTTTAGGAGCTCGATGAGACCTTTGATTTTGAATTGGCCTGTGTGTAAAGCAACTTAATTTGGGCTTAATTAAGATTCACTTATTTTAGGTGAGCCCATTCCTAATTTGCCAGAGAGAGTTAACCTAATGTTGTCAGAGAAAGTTAAGCTAAATATATGTTTGCATTAATTCTGAATGATCTAAGCAACATAAGTCCCCTGCTACCTGCAACCTTTCATATATTCAGCTTGAAAAATTGCTTTGAATTTTATATATTCCTTTTGATCAGTTGCAAACTATTGGCACATGGTGACTTCATGTTTTCAGAAATCCTAACTTACCACATAATAACTGTGATTAGTTTTGTGTGAAAGAATTCAAGCTTCTTCTGGGGCGTTAATTGGTACAACCTCATGATAGATTTGTCCATCCAAACCTATATACTTTTGTCATAGTTAGTCATTACCTTGTCATTTTCTCACTAAGTATGTGCACATTTCTGAGGCTGCTTTGTGATTGCTGACAATCTGACAGGAGTCTGAACTTCAGTGATTTACACTGTCAAAACTGAAACAAAGTAAAGTAAACTTGGTTACTGCAGTCAAAGAAAGGGGAAGTGCTTGTTTTCTTCTTCTGGCCTTCAGACTTTCCCCACAGGGACCTTCCAAACTAAACTTTCAGCTGGTGGTTTCCAGGTCCAAGAATTGGGTATACAGCCTCTTCTTGGAGCTGCACTCCCCTGAAGGAACAGGTTCAGACTGGGGATACTCCTGGATCCAAGACCAACACTTTAGGCTTGTGTGGCAAAGAATAGCTACTAGTTCAGGCTGGTGTGTCGGCTCCGGCTGCTCCTGTATCTGAATAGCCATGCCATTCTGCTGCATGCTGTTGTAACCACACATCTAGATTACTGTGATGCACTCTCTATAGGACTTCCCTTGAAAACAGTCTAGGTGAGGTGAGAGGATTGAAGATGCTTCCCTCTCTCCTGGATCTAAGCACAATGGCAATGGCATCACAATGTCTTCCTCTTCTGACATCTACTTTAGGAATTTATTCAATACAGACAGCTCAACTGAGTTTCTCCCCTGATGCTCATGAAAGAAAGTTCAAAGCTTAGGCCTAGACATTGCTGGTGACTTATGGACTACTGCAGAAGCTAAGGGGGAGCAGGATCCTCTTCCGTACAGATGCACTTCTTGATGGTGGCTATGACATTTGAAAGCCATTTCTATCTGAAAGCTACTCTTTGCACAGATAATCTCAAAGCTAGCACCAGCTGCCCCCAAGGCACTATGCTATGCTGCCATTGAGAATGTCAGTGTGATTGAAGGGAAAGAGCTTTCAAACATGACCATGTAAAGTCACTGCAATGAATTAGAAGTATTTTCTATCAGACACATGTGACTGTTGATGCCTTATATGCCTCCTGATATCTATTTTATATTGCTGTTTTATTGGTTTTAGGCAGCATGCTTAAAAAAGAGAGCACTGTACACTGCTTAGTTTTTAAAAACATCAAACAGTTTATAAATGTTTTTAAGTAAATGAATAGAAATAAATAAAACTGAATCTGGCCTAACAGCACAATCCTTAGTGTGACTTAGAAGTAAGTGGTGCTTTTTTCCTGGTAGTAATCAATGGTACACAGTACCGGCACTTTTTACTCCTCAAATCATGCACACAAAGTCTCAGTCTCTCTCTCTCTGTGTGTGTGTGTGTGTGTGTGTGTGTCTGCGTCAGTGTCAGTGTCTGTGTGTGTCAGCCCCAACCCCACAGCTGCATTAATTTCCTGCGTCTAGCAATAGCCAATGACCCTGCCCTGAAGAGTGACCATGAAGGGGAAGGAAGAGCAGGTTAGGGTGTGTGAAATAAAGAGTGAGAGGCACAGAGACAGCAAGCCATCTGGGGCAGTGAGGGGATGTTTAGAAACACTTTGGCATTCTTATGTTTGGGGAGAGAAAGGGCTGGAGGGAGTTGAAAAAGGAAGTGGCGAGGCTGGGGAATGAGAAGGAGGTTTAGAACTGGGAGAGAGAAAGAGGGCACTTGCTTTTTAAGCCAACTGAGGGAAAGAGTAGGTGAGGAGGAGAAATACTGGCATTTAAATTAGTGTTGAGAAAAGGTGAGTACCAGAACTGTTTTCCCCCCTAGAAAAAAAGCTCTGGAAGTAAGATGCCTGAGAGTTCGATGGGGCTTACTGTGTAAGTGAATGAAGGGTTATTTTGCTAGTGGAGTGGGCACAGTTTGCCATCCAAATTCCCCTCTAAACAAGGCAAGGCATCCTGGGAAATCGAAAAATCCCTTCACTAGAGTGCTAAGAATTTGAGGAGCTCTAGTAAGATGTGCCTTTATACATTGGAGATCATAAGCGATTGCCATTGCCTAGGAGTAGTATGTATATTCCAATTTATGAGGTATCCCTAAAAATGGCCAGCCCAGGGCTAATTAAATCTGGGAGAACAAGATTGGATTGAATGAAGCTATACCACTACCATTTGTGGTTCCTGCATCACACTTGCAAGCCCCACTGTCCCCGCCCCAATAACTACAAACATGTGACCAAATAGAAACATTGGACAGCTATTTCTTTTGATACACTTACTCATTTTCCCAACCACTATGGTTGAGAACTGGTGTAGCTCAGTGGCAAAGAGTCTGAGTTCTGAATCAGCAAGCCCCTGACTTTCCTAGGTGGACCTAGGAAAGCCACATTTGTAGTATGGAGGACAATGACTTGTGAGTTACATTAGAGCAGTTAATTTGTGGTCCTGCAGATATTATTGGACTCCAGCACCCAACAGCCTCCTCCAGCATGGCCTATAGTCTGTGATGATGTGATTTTTAGTCCAACAACATCTGGAGGGCCAGAAGTTCACCACTCCTGCCTTAGAGAGTGGTTGTAAGGATTACAGCTAAGTAATGCATGTGAAGTTTTTTGGACAGCTGAATATGCTGGTCAGATACAAAGTTGTTGTTTTTTATCTGAATATTCTCTGTGTCTGTGTCTATCTATTGCTTCATTAGCCCTGATGTTTTTCCTTGTGGTTCTGTTAACTAAACACATGACCATGGTTTGGGGGGGGGTGGTATTAGAAAATCCCAAACCTTACACTATCCAGGTGAAAGAAAGGAAAAACTATTAGAAAGAATTAAAACTTTTCTTGCTGTAACTTAAATGAAGACTGTGCTTTTTATGTCAGCAGGATTACCTGCACATCTTCAGGATAACTATCACTGTGACCAAATGATCTTGGGGGCCATTTCCAGGGGAATATAAATGGTTTTATGTAAAATAACCAGTGGGTGTATTGCTGTGTGGCTGCCTTCATCCTGGCTTAAAAGAATTAGACATGCTGAGTAATTGGTGTAGTTCAGCGTGATTTCCATGTTCTAGGCTGGTAGACTACTGACATAATCAGGGCATATTTTAACGGCTGGAAATCTATCTGAGCTAGAGGAGCCATCTTCAAAATACGTAAGCTAGTTTTCTGTAGCTGGCAGAATTACTTAAGTGTGTGTAGCAAGGAATGATTACAGGGTTTCATCTTTTAAACAGGAAAAGAAAAGTTGTACTCTGTCTGCAAAACAAACTTTTTAAAGGAGCTTATGAGCAACTTAGTAGTGTTGTTCAGGGGTGACTGTAATAAATTAGTGCAAACTCTCAACAGGATCCGGCATGACTCACCCCATAAACATAAAATTTCTCTTTTTAATATATTGCAATTCATTAGTCACTGGGAAAACTTAAATAACTAGCTGAGATTTCATAAAGATTTACAACCTAGGTGTCAGAGTCATATTGCTCCCACAGAAGGCAAGACGGAAAAGAGAACAGTGAAGTTCTATCTCCCTTTTTGTTTCATGAAAATGGTTAGTGTCACGTGAACGCAGATATCACCATTCATTTAAGTGTGATTCATAAGCTTTGTTGAAAGCATAGCACAATCCCTCACTCTCATATACTTTGTAAGGTGAGCAGACCTAACCAGGTAGTCATTGGGTAGCTTACCAATCATGAGGTGTGTAAATGATCTGACAGCTTGCATTTAAAGTACAATTGCTTCAGATGACCAGTTTGACCTGGTAAAAGAAATGGAGCTATTGAAAAATGATTTTTCACTCCATTTTAGCAAATTTTGATGAAAGGACAGATGAGTGAATTACATTTCTCCTTTTCCTTTTTAGTGTGTCCTTCTCCAAGGATGGATTTGTACAAGGGAAATGGGCAAACGCCACATGTCAATATAAACAGGGTACAGCAGCCACAAAAGCCACATATTCATAATGATTAGAAGCAGCCCAGTCTGTTTCAGATGTGCTCTGAGTTGTTCAAATTCAATTTGGGGTGTGTGTGGGGGGGGGTGTCTAAATCTGATCTGTTAAATTGGAAGCACTGTTTTGCCTCAGATGATGGTGATAATAATAATAATAATAACTGATGGTGATGGTGCATCTTTTTTTTCCCTTTTCACATAAGTAGATTAAATTTGTAAGCAATGGAGCCTCTCCAGAGAGGATTAAGCATACCAAATTTCAATCGGATTCATCCAAGTATTTTCATGAAGGGAACAACAACAACAAAAGAATAGAAGTTGCTAACTTGTTTTCTGCCAGAAATGGATGCAAATTGCAGTCATGATCACCTCTTCTGACCAGTGGTGGCTTGTGCCCATTGTGACTGGTAGGCCAGAAATCAGGGAGGCCAACAGTAGGTGGAGCCAGACCCAATGACAGGCAGAACCAAACAATTCTGGTGTCATCAGCTGGACAATGTGTAAGTAATAGAATAGGGGGGGGGGGGCTGCCTGCCTGCCAGCAAGCTAAGACTAGGTAGTGCCCCTGATGGACCAGCCTCCACTACATCTGAGGGCATGAATTGTGCCAGATTACAGAAATATAGATATTTCTCCCACAAAGGCAGCCTTTACCATTTGCAGGTGAGAAAACAGAAGCCACTTTTCCCTCAAGGTTTCCTTTTGGGGGATGGGCATGTAGTTGGAAAACTGAGCAGATGAGGGAAGGGTAAGAAAAAGATGAGGGAAGGTAAGAAAACTTCCAAAATTTCTTAGGGCTATTGTATTATTTGAAATATATATTCCTGGTAGTACCCTATGTGAAGAAGAAAGAGGCTATAGTTTTAACTGTTTGGCAAAAGAATGAATGGGAAGGAAGCCACCCTTGTCTAACTTGGTGGCTTATGCCCTGCTTGCACAGCCAAAACTCAATATTTTTTACTTCAACTTCTTTTCTAGAGATCATTGTGTAGGAAATATAATTCACTCTGATTAAAAGCTAGAGGCCCCCATCAAAATGAGAGGTCCATCTCCCCCACTTCTTCTCTATACCCCTCACCTTCCCATAGCTTGCTTTCATTTCTCCAAAAAAAGAGAGAGGGAAAGCTGTGCATTTAACTTTTGGCAGGGAGTGGGGGGTTGACTAGAGGCAGCAGAGATACTTAGAAGGTTGAAAACTGATCTGCCTTGACATGCCTTGTTAATATCGCAATCCGAGTCATGTGTGAGGTCATGACATGAATCAGCCCCATTTGCCTCATTATGTGGAGTACAGGCTCATAATATAAATTATATAAGGAATGTGTGCAAGGCTAGATCTTCATTCTGACCTGGCATCTTTTATCTCTGTATCTTTTTTCAGAATCACTCATCCACATAAGTACTTTCTGTTATATACAAAGCTGATCCTAACTTTCTCTAGTAAAGGTAAAGGTAAAGGTACCCCTGCCCGTAGGGGCCAGTCTTGACAGACTCTAGGGTTGTGCGCCCATCTCACTCAAGAGGCCGGGGGCCAGCGCTGTCCGCAGACACTTCCAGGTCACATGGCCAGCGTGACAAACTGCATCTGGCAAGCCAGCGCAGCACACGGAACGCCGTTTACCTTCCCGCTAGTAAGCGGTCCCTATTTATCTACTTGCACCTGGGGGTGCTTTCGAACTGCTAGGTTGGCAGGCACTGGGACCGAGCAACGGGAGCGCACCCCGCCGCGGGGATTCGAACTGCCGACCTTTCGATCGGCAAGTCCTAGGCGCTGAGGCTTTAACCCACAGCGCCACCCGCATCCCGCCACAGCGCCACCCGCATCCCAACTTTCTCTACGACTCCACAAATTCTTCCCGGACAACTCTAAGTAGTAATTTTCAGTTCACAGAGGCTATCAACTCTTTAAATTCTGAATGCTACTAAATGAGGGGATTAGAGTGGATATCACCACTATAGGGATTAGGAGTGATATTTACACTATTTTCTAAATTTAGGACAGAGTGGGCCAATCCACTGGTTTAATTGTGTATTATTCATGTCCTAAAAGTGTCTCTCCACGCTTTCAGGCAGGGCTATTCTCCTGAGGTACTTTTCACTGCAGATGCAAAAGATCGAGTTTAGGATATGGTACATGTAAAGCATATGCTGCACCTCAAGTATATCTTCTCACCTTGTGAGATTGCCTGAAGTACAGTGGTACCTCGGGTTACATACGATTCAGGTTACATACGCTTCAGGTTACAGACTCCGCTAACCCAGAAATAGTGCTTCAGGTTAAGAACTTTGCTTCAGGATGAGAACAGAAATCATGCTCCGGCAGTGCGGCAGCAGCAGGAGGCCCCATTAGCTAAAGTGGTGCTTCAGGTTGAGAACAGTTTCAGGTTAAGTATGGACCTCCGGAACCAATTAAGTACTTAACCTGAGGTACCACTCTACCTGGCTAGTGGCATTGTTGGAAAGCAGCATGCTGAGCCAAGTGGATCACTTGTCTTGAGGCACTATGGGCATTCCTATGTTAGTGATGGGAAACGTGTGGCCCTTCAACTGTTGTTGGACTGACCATTGGCTGAATCTCATGAGAATTGGAATCCAACAATATATGAAGGGCCACAAGTTTCCCATCACTGCCCTATGTTCCACTACTGTGTGTGTGTGTGTGTATGTGTGTGCTTACAAGTAGTTGTTGTGCCATGTCTATACCATGTCTCTCAAAACCCACCTGGGGCCTTCCACATGCTGCATTACTCACAACCAGCCAAACCTGTACAAGAACTTTTCAACCCTGACACTCCAGAAAGAAACGCCAACACAACACAGCATGGGGTGGATCCAACATTACAAACAGAGAGCGTAACAGAGGCAGGTCTACAGGAAGGTAGGGGTGGAGACTAATTATCAAGTGCCAGCTCTTCCAGGAGCACAGGAGCTGAGCTGCAGGCACAATATGGGCTGGTGGGAACAAACAGTGGAGGTGGCAGAGCAACCGACCACTTACAACCAGGACACCTTCACAACACTAGATGATCCTCAGGGTCCTTTCCAACTCTACAGTTCTATGATTCTATGAACATCTATCTGAAGATACACCAACAGCTGTAGAAGCCGATGGGAAGGGAACCAGTCCTTACAGTCCTAATCTAGGAAGCTGTGTGTGTGTGTGTGTGTGAGAGAGAGAGAGAGAGAGAGAGAGAGAGAGCGCCATTTATGTGACTCAAGCTATGGATACCATGTTTTGTTTTGGAATAAATCATTTGTAGGATTTTGCCATATTTGCTCACATTTTTATTTACCAAATTTAAACTATATCATTAAGATGATGAATGAGTATCTAAAATGCTCAAGAGTTGATGACAATGGTGGTGATGATTAAAAGGAGTGCTTTGTTGTGTTGCTGTAAAATAGGACTGGGGAATCTGGACTCCAGTTCCCATTATCTGTGACCATTGGCCATCCAAACTGGGGCTGATGGGAGTTGAAATCCAACAATACCTAGAAGTCTATAGGATCCCATTACCTGTGGTAAATATATTAATATTGATTGTTTATCATACATTCACCTAATGGGTCTAAGGGATACACTAGATGAAATGTTGAAGATTCATGGTAAGCTATGCATGCCTCTAAATTTCTTTTAAAAACAGCTGCAGAAGGGTGGGCAAATTGCATCAAGACTATAACACTCAGGGAGGGGTATAACCCATTTTCCCTGAACAATTCCCCCAAAGTAAATCTCACTTAAGCAGATGACTGTAGGCATCTGGAAGAAGAGTGTGAATTGAGATAAAAGCTACTGTACTTGAAAAGAAAACACAAAATCTGGTCGATAAAGCACACAGAAGAATTCCCAACTGTATTGTTTCCTTGCTCAGCATGTAATAATTATAGGTTTCCTGCAAAAGACAGGTGTCCAATTATATGTCACAATTCAGAAACAAGCCATTAATTAGACAATATGCCCCACAAACCAGACACATCATGAGCAATTGAGATACAGCTTTCACAATGCAAGACATAGGCCACTGTCTAAAAGTGCTGGGATGTTTGGGTTTTCAATGCATTGTTCTCTTTTCAGGTGAGCTAGAGTCTAAATCTCCATCTGCGTGTTCTTCTTTTGATCTCATAGAATAAAGAGAGCTGCTTCAGGGGATCGTGTTGTAAGAACAAAGGGAAGTGAAGGACAAAGACTGTCTTAGGTACACAGTGGACAATACTGATGTGATGTACCGTATATCAAACAGTGACATCAGTTTAGAAGTACTGCCTGATGTGGCTACAAAGATGAATCGGGTCAGGAGTATAAGAAATTGCTTACTCTTTCCCTATAATTCTTGCCAAGAAGTTCAGATTTTGTTTTAGGGACTTTTCTTAGTTTCCTGCAAATTAAAAAGGTAAAGCTATCCCTGCCCATACGGGCCAGTCGTGTCCGACTCTGGGGTTGCGCGCCCATCTCACTTAAGAGGCCGGGGGCCAGCGCTGTCCGAAGACACTTCCGGGTCATGTGGCCAGCGTGACAAGCTGCATCTGGCGAGCCAGCGCAGCACACAGAAATGCCGTTTACCTTCCCGCTAGTAAGCGGTCCCTATTTATCTACTTGTGCTTTCGAACTGCTAGGTTGGCAGGCGCTGGGACCGAGCAACGGGAGCGCACCCCGCCACGGGGATTTGAACCGCCGACCTGACGATCGGCAAGTCCTAGGCGCTGAGTTTTTACCCACAGTGCCACCCGCGTCCCTTCCTGCAAATTAGACATGGTCAAAATGCTATTTTTGATGAATCTGTTACATAAAACTCAATCCATAAAGTCCCACTCCAAGAGCTCCCTGTTTTTGTTTCTTTTCTCTTTTTTGTGTGGGGTGGGGAGGTCTTTCTCTTATGTTCCACTGCCAATATATTCTTTGTTCATACTTTCTTCAAATCTCAGGTTTTTGCCAAGTATTGTGGGTGATACAACAGTAGTGAATAAGTCTTAGCACTCGTGCCTTAACATAATAGTTGAATGATGGGGTGAAATTAGATATGATTAATAACAGATGGTTCTTATTTGATAGATGGACTAGAGACCTAAGGCAGGAACTGTCATATATATGAGCTCAATGCTGTCTACACTAATTAAAATAAACTCTCCAAAGTTTTGGACCTGAATTTTTCCCTGCTCTATGTGGATTTCCCAGAGATAGAACCTTTTTCTTCTTCTTCAATACTATGTGCACTCTCATATCACTGAATTGCAGCCCATAGTTAGATGAGGAAGAGTAAGAAACCAATACATGGCCCATAGTCAGATTGCTCAGTGATGTCAAACTACTGGATCCTATCCATATAGAGGAAAGATTGTATTCTTTCCAGAAAATATATTCAGAACCAGGATGTAAAAGCAACTCTTGGTGAGAAGGCATTGTCTTGTTATGGTGGACAACTTCCTAGTATGTGTCATTCACACTTTTATCAGCTAGAATCTGCTCATTTGGGCACAAAGCCATTGATGTGAAGGAAATTCCAGTTAGGTCAGAGTTTGATAGTTTATATCTGCAGCATAATCAACAGTCATAAAATGTGTGTGTCAGACCTGTTCTGGGTTCCCTAAATAGGATTCCCACGTTAAAGTGCATTATGAGAGTTATGCTGTGCCAAATGTCAAAGAAAGAAATGAATTAGTTAGTCAATTAGTTAGTTAGTTCTGTTTGTTTGTTTGTTTGTTTGTTTGTTTAATTCATATATTGCCTTTCATCCAAAGATCACAGGGTGGTTTACAAAATAAGAACACAAAATGCATAATATAATAATAAATAATGATAACCCCCCCCCTGCACTTTTTTGAGATTTAGCCCTCGCACAAGACATTTAGGAAGCAGAACCACACACGACTGAATGTTAGCTGTAGTGGGAATATGCTCACTACCAGGTGGGATGGATTCCAGATACAGTGGAAAATTTGAAGCCATATTCATTCTAGCAAGTGTTTAACCTGTTAGGTTAAAAGTGCTTCAACTTTGACTGAATCGTGGCCCTTTTAAATTGTCCTTCTTTGTACTTTAACTATCATAAAAACCAGGGCTTTTTTTCAGCCAGAATTCATTAGAACTTTGCTCCGGCACCTCTCAGGTAGGCGCAATTGCCATTTTAAGAGAACGAGGGAGGTGTTCATGGTGAGTTATGGTGCCTCTTTTATAGAAAAATAGCACTGATAAAAACAATCCAGAATACCTTCTTATTCCAGTACTGTATAGCCACTAAGTGTCAAGCAGCAGTTGCAGAGGAGAATGGACCAGGAGTCTGGAAAATAAACCTTATGAAGAACAGTTGAAGTTTAGCCTGGAAAAAGGAGATATGATAGCCATCTTCCAATATCTTAAGGGCTGCCACATGGAGGATGGAGCAAGCTTGTTTTCTTCTGCTCTGGTGGGTTGGACCCATATCAATGGCTTCCAGTTACAAGAAAGGAGATTCCGACTAAACATTAGGAAGAACTTTCTGACAGTAAGAGCTGTTAGACAGTGGAACAGACTCCCTTGGGATGTGGTGGAGTCTTCTTTTTTGGAGATTTTTAAAGCAGAGGTTGGATGGCCATGGATGCTTTAGTTGAATTTCCAACACTTCAGTTCTACAATTCCATAAGCAGACAAGGTAATGAATAATAATCATATTTATTTATTACTTGTAGCCTGTTCATCTGACTGGGTTGCCCCAGTCACTCAGTGCAAATAAATGTTGATTATGGAATTTATATACCGGTATATCCTGGATGTTTGAAAAATGCTAAATATGTTTTGGTTATCCCACCAGCCATTTTGTTAACTAAAAGGTTTATAGATATCATAAAAAATACATAGTACTAATTCATGGAAAGATGAGGCCTAATTGCGGTAGATGTCAAAAAGTGCTATAATAGTATTTGTATCAGATTGCAGAAGCAATGGAATTACAATATTCGGTTTAAATTTTGTCTGAATTTCAGTAGCTGTTCTCAGTTTCCATTCCTCAGTTCAAATAAGGCAGACGAAATTTATCAGACATCTGAAAAGGTAGTAAATTTGCATCTTGCAAAGATAGCATGAATTCTGCCAAGTGTTTTGACACAAAAGGGAGGTTGCTCCAGTTCTAATTGTATTTAATTGGTACTCCCACAAAGTCAGGCCTTATCTAAGATCCCTTGATGAAAAGGACAACGATGGTTGCTATTATAGCTGTAATTAGTCTGTGTGAATTTAAAATTTCATGCAAACTAATAGTGAATATATGAAGCCAGACAGAAAATAAGATTTAGGTGGCAATCAGAGATTCTGAGTGCTCTATACCAATTGATCCATCAAACAATACAAATTATACATCTCACAGGTGCTTTCTTTGCAGATTTGGCAGATAATATTTTTTTCAATAAATGATTCATATGTTTTAGATCCCTCCCCTATGATAACATTGCTATCAATTAAAACTTAAAACAAGGTGGGAATAGTCTAGGGAATTCCAATAGGCTTCACATAGCAACATGTTGAGAGAGAAACATGATTTCTCTCTCCCTCCCCTACACACACACACACAAACACACACACACACACACACACAGACACTCTTAAGGTTATCCAGTTAAATTGATTGACAGGCAATTCAGGGCAGACAAAAGAAAATAATTCTTCCTGCAATGTGACATTGAATTCTGGGATTTTCTACCAGAGGGTGGTGATAGCCACAAGCTTAGAAAACTTTAGACAAATTCATGAGAAACAGGTCTATTGCTAGGTGTTAGCCAATATATCTAAATTAATGGAAGCAATTATGTTCCTGAATATCTGTTGCTGTGGGTTAATAGCAGGAGAGGGCTATTGTGTTCTGCCTTCACTGTCTAGCTCCAAGGTTGGAAGAGTGGTGCTTCTGAATGCCAGTTGCTGGAAACCATTGGAGGGCAAAGCACTCTTGTACTTGAGTTTCTCACAAGCATCTGGATGTCCACTGTGAGAACAGGATGCAACCCAGGTAGGCAATTGGCCTGATCCATCAGACTCTTCTTAAGTTATTATATGTCTATGCCTTGCTTATGAGCATCCCATAGGTATCTGGTTGGCCACTATGGGAAATAGGATGCTGTAGTAAACAGACTTTTGGAGTGGTCCAGCAGAACACTTCTTATCCTAAGTGGGAATCATGGTAAACAGTATTATGATCATTTTAGAAAAGTTTACTTTTCTAAAATATCCCATTTTTTGTTTTAAATGGTTGCAGAAATCTCTAAAACATATGTAGTGGTAGCAGAAAGAAAGCTGGTATTCCACTCATTTGGCAACAGGCGATCTTTATGGTCTATGCTTCCTATCAAGCATGAACTAGCACAATAAACTGTCAGGTCAATGGTGGAAGATATGACGTCAGTTTGTGGATTACTATGCTTGGTTACTAAGCATCTGTCTTTTCATGGAAGACAGGTGCTTCCTGTGCTTCCTCATTTCTCTTTATGTATTTGTTAACATATTTAATAGGGGAAAATGTTTTTTATAATATTTTTTTTTTTAAGAGGTACCATCAAGACATCAGGAACAGGAACGTTTTGGACACTTTTACATTCCAGTCTTTATAAAGTAGGGTTGACCACATTGGCTGATTAATTGGTATGTGACTGAGCTCAGCTCCTAAATGATTGACCATTAAAATGCTTGGTTTTTAGACTTCAAACAGAGCTTATATTGTTCACCTCATGGAGGGATTGACCTGGAATGCAAGCTTTCCAGAGGCAAAGTCTACTCCAGCTTTGCCATCACCCAGTCTTCATCACTGTTCTTGTTTGTTAAATTTCTATACTGCCCTTCAGGGTCACAGGGTGGTTTATAATACAAAAACACAAAAATACATAGCATAATAATAAACAAAACAATAACCCCGCCTCAGTTTTGTTTGTTTAATTAGTCAAAGACCTGAGAGAAGAGGGATGTTTTTGTCAGACCCTTACAAATATGTATGAAGGTACCAGGGGAGCATTCCACAAGCAGGAGACCACTGCAGAAAAGGTCCATTTCCTGCAAGAGTGTCTGGATCTGGTCTGCAACCACCCTCTCAAGAACCTTGTCCAGGAAAGGGGTACTGCCAACCGGCTGGTAATTACTTAGATAGGGAGGGTTTCTTGAGGACTGGTTTTACCATTGCTGCCTCCAAGCAAATCTACCAGAAACAGTAGGCCTGTTATCTGATACTACTTAGTTTTCTTTGGACCATTAACTTTGCAACCCTCCTTAAGAAATATCCATGGCTTCCCATGGTCTGTTTATCGAAATAAACATGTGCATCCCTCAAACTACAAGCATAGAACGTACTCTTTTTATGCTGCTTTTGTGTGTGTGTGATTTGAAGTTTAGCTTGAAAATTTAGGTATGGGGAATTGTGATTGCATAGGGGGGGGGGAATTAAAAATTAATTTCACTGGTATCATGTGATGGTACAGTTTAGCATCTGCTGAGGGCCCACAGCCCAAGTTGCTCCTCCTTTTCTCTATTGCAATCTGCTTGTCCATCCACCAGTCCCTCTGACCCAGAAAATGGTGATGTTGGGAAGGAGAAGCAGCAGATGTCACTGCCTGCTTGCTCATTGACTCTTTGCCTGGCAAGCAAGCAAATGGTGGTGGTGACATGTAAAAGGAACAGCAGAAGCTGATTAAAATGATGATGAAGCGATACAGGCTCATTGAAGGGAAGGGCACCCAGGGCGGCTGTCGTGCCCAAGGACAATCCAAAACTTGGAGCCAGCACACCCAGCCAAGTACAAATGTTTGTACATCTCACTCATTTCACTTGGGACAGATTGAAGCACCTGCCAAAGATTTTCAATGGATTCTATTTTTTTCCAGCATGGAGATGTCGTGAGCCAATATACTCCAGCAGCTAGAATCTCTGTTGACCATAGCCATCATATTATGTATGTACATAATGCAATTTAATCTCTGAATGTACCTGGCTTTCTTTATCCTCCTATACCTTGTTATAAAGCATGCCAGCTACAACAAACACAGTAAAGTAATCCAGGAGCCAGTCCTAATGTGCCACTGGAAAAAATCCGTCAGTAGTTGTCAATATCCATAATGAGAGGATTAGGGAGTAATGCCGAGATAATTGGAGAATCATGTCTGAGAAATTCAATTGGGGTAAATATAAAAGAGATGGGCAAGAGATGAAAAACGGTTGTGGAACCGCAAATATTAATTAGCCCTTGTGCAGGAGATATCCTAAGAACTATGAGTCAGGCATCTGGTAATAAAAGAAATTACTCTGAGCAAGGCTAAGTATTTGCACTAATATTTTTCTCAGCAGCATTGAGGCACTGCTCTCAAGTCATAACACGAAAGGGTGTGTATAAATTCTAGAGAAATGAAGGCAGAAAAAAGAAAGCAATGCATCCATCTTAACCCACCACCATCACTGACCAAAACTTTGTAGGGCTTGCTCTCAGTGGGTTTGTTAAAGGCCACACACACACACACACACACACAGAGAGAGAGAGAGAGAGAGAGAGAGAGAGAGAGAGAGAGAGAGAGTGCTTGCATTTCTAGCTATAGAGATTTGTGGTTCTTGGAGCTTGTGCTAATATGTCTGGTGTGACTAGCTGGTTACAGAGTGGCACAGCCCTTGTGAAAGGCATTGGAAAAGATGTCATTGAACTGTGTGTGTCCTTGATGGTTGGCTTGGAAGGAATTTCTGTCAAACCCATTATCAAAGAGGCTAGTGTCACATACGCAAGACCACAAAACTGGTACAAATCAATTAAGGGGGAACCTAAAGGCTGAATGTTAAAGTGAAAAACAACTGCATATAAGCAGGGCTATGATGCATATAGTGATAATGGGCTGAGTAAATTGAATTTCAAGGCCGTGGTTGAATGAGAGGTGGTGAGGTGCTAGAGTAGTGTTGGAATAGTGTTGGAATAGTGTTTGTGTGCTCTCGCAGACTCTTTGAACTTTGTCCTGCAATGTATTACTGAATAAAGTTTGACTGATTGGGACTTTGTGGTGAGCCTCTGTTCTTGAACCTTCAAGGGGAATTTCTGCTACAGGGGGAAACCTCCACCTAGTATTAGACACCAATTCCCACCAGTTTCAGCCAGTATAGGCAATGGTTACAGGTTATGGGAGCTGAAGACCGGCAATTTCCAGTGGCCCACAAATTCCCTCTCTCTTTTGTTCACTTGTTCTACCTTCTCAACCCATCTTTAGCCTTTGCTCACTACTCTCCCTCCCATTTGTTGTGATCTTCACATACACAGCCATAAAGCCTCCATGTACTTTATACCTTTGCAAGATAAAGCATTTCACCTGAGAATGGATTTGGTCTCCTTTCTTCTTGTGTGATTTTTCTCTCTGCCACTTTTGTTTAGGAACTTGCCTTCCAGAAGAAAAGATTCTCCCATCTATCTATATTTAGCATGCCATCTCTCTGCTCCCCACTACATGTAACAATACCAAAAGTAGCCATTAAGATGGGTTGGAAAGGTGTTCAGAACCTGCTTTAAGGTCACAAAGGGGTGAACACCTTTTCTCTCTTCATGCTGGGAACTTGAATCAAGATAGTGAAAATTTAGTGTCTCATCGGAGAAAACTGCTTCACTTCCCCTTTTTTCCTTGAGACAACTTGAGAATTACTTGAAAAGCGGCATGACAAACATCTATCTATCACCATTCGCCAATGTAATATTAATTTCTGTTGCATGAGTCACAATCCTTTGGGCATTATCCTAAATGCGCAAAGTACTGCAATAAATTGTCCCGGCTTAGCCAGAAATATGCAGATGGTGTTTTTCCTCACAGAAAGACATCATTTGACTCATTTATGTGCAAAGCAAATATGGAGTCTAAAGCCTAATTGTAAGTTTCATTTGGGTACATAGGAGGATTGATTTTGGAGGAAGCTACATCTCCCAGTTTTTTAATTGTACTAAACTTCTGTCCTACTATTCATATTCTTTGGTGTGTATGTTTTAAACCACAAGTATGATTTTCTGCTTTTTATTCTTCAAGTATAAAACTTTTAAAGAAGGCTCATCTTATATGTTTTAAACCCTTTAAAGCCCTTTTTAATTGACACCTTCAAAAGTCCTTTGCAAGAACTCAAGTATGTGATATCTTCTCTCTGCCTGTTTAAAGTGCTGCTATTTTTTACGGCACTCCTACAAGCTCTAATTTTTCCCCTGCAACATTCATTATATTGATCTGTCAAAGATGCTACCATTTCAGGAGCCACATGAGGGCAATGGCACTTCCCACTATTTGATAATTGGCCGGGATAAAGTGCTTTATCACTCTCAGCTTCCTTTTTGACCGGGGGAAAGTTTGGTGGAGTCTTGGATGTCTGGTAACCTTACAAGGATATTCTACATAGTGCTGCCAACTTTTTCTCCATACATTTCTACAGGAATGGACTTGATGTTATGAAATACAGTCACCTCCTGGGAGTAGGGAAGGGTGAATATTTCAACTTTCCCTATTTTTCAAATGTTAAGTTCAGTTCCCCATTTTTCCACGTCAGATTGTTGCCTTTTTAAAATGTCCTTGTGCAAATTCATAAGGATTTAGTGCCAATTTCTTCTAATATTTACATTATAAGTTTGCAATTTTGCCTCATATGCACATTTTTGCCATGCATTCTTAACTTCTAATGCAGGGGTCAGCAATTTTTTTCAGCAGAGGGCTGGTCCACTGTCCCTCAGACCTTGGGGGGGGGGGGCAGACTATATTTTGGAGAGAGAAAAATGAACAAATTCCTATGCCCCACAAATAACCCAGAGATGTATCTGAAATAAAAGCACACATTCTACTCATGTAAAAACACACTGATTCCTGGACCATCTGCGAGCTGGATTTAGAAGGCAATTGGGCCAGCTCCGGCTCCCAGGCCTTAGTTTGCCTACTCATGTTCTAACGCATTTATAGGCACATGTCACCTTACTATATGAATTTTCATTGATTGTGATAGATGGCTGTGTTTTGTTACATTGTTTTGGAACTTGCAAGTTAGATACATTTGCCTTTCAATGTGGATGGAATCAAATTTCTCCCCAGGTGCAGTAGGTTTGGTGACTTCCCAGAAGGTCCATCAGAATCAGAAAAGGACACCCCTCCACTCAGTTATTTCTCCAGCCTCTGCCCCTTCTCCTCCAGCTGGATACACCTTCCGAGTTCATACCCAAGGCTCACCTAGCAAGGAGGGAGTTCTTTCATCACCATCTTTCACTGGGGAGCTGCAGCAGAAGGTTCCCTTGCATGCCTTACATGCTGGAGGGATCCTTTCCTACATGAGTTAGAAAATCCTCACCTGCCATACTTCTGTTTTGGTTCATTGGTTTGTTGTTGGTTGCAGTTGTTATATTTTAATGAACAACAACTGTAACCTTCCAGTTTGGTCTCTTGAGTTGTCTCTGAGGTGGGGATGGGGGACAATAAAACCTGCATGCTTTCCAGATTCTGTGAGTCATGTCTGTATTTTAATAACCATTCAAATTGGGATTGCGAAATTGCAGTGAATTGATTACGCCTCGGCTCTTGCAAGGCACTATAATCTTAATACAAAGGGGGTTCTCCTTTCCCCACCCTGTTGTATCTTCTTGCTCTCTTCTCATTGTGTCCTTCCAGACAGCAGCCTCTTTCCTCCAGGGCCAGCTCCAGCAACGACCATCATTAACGTCTACAAGTGTGATGCTTCCGTCAATAGGAATATCAGTCTTCATTTTGTGTTCAGCAATGACAAGCACTTCCAATGAAAGAGCCTGAGGTGAGGAACAGCGACACCCCCCAAAAAAAGCACATGAATAATTTAAAACCCAAATGCTAGACTGTCTGCCAAAGTCTACACATCTGCCAAAAACCTATGGATCAACCTTAAGCACTTAGCACTTCCTTATCAAGATAAAATTTAAAAATATCTTCTGCATGGCTGTCAAGTGTGTTCTTGTACCTTATCCAAAACTCTTCCAAAAACAACACCTCGGAACTGCTTTGTTCACATGTAGCAAGTTTCCAAAGGCGCAAAATAGACTTACATTCCCCCACATAATATAGCCTCAGTTCTTAATATATTATTTGTTAATTTATCAAAATAGATAGCCTCAAAGGGCCAGACTGAAATTGCAGAGAGTACATAAGGATTACACCCCATTTACCCAGTTCTGTTTAGGGGCAGAAAGGAGATTTCACCTAAACATCAGTAAGAACTTTCTGACAATAAGAGCTGTTTGGCCATGGAATGGACCCCCTCAGGAGACTGGACTCTCACTTCATTGGAAGTTTTAAGATGACCAACTTGGAGGGCTGCTTGATCTGGTGCCCTTGGAGCCTGGCATTAGCCCCTGCTGAATGCTGAACAATTGTGGTGGGCTGCACTGGTCGGGTGACAAACATCCAAGATTCCTTTTGAAGGGACATTGGATGATTATATATATATATATATATATATATATATATATATATATATATATATACACACATACACACACACACACACACACACACACGGGTAGGGGACTGGTCTCTAGCAGATAAATCAGAGGGTTAGAAATATTCTGTAGGTATGGTGGCAGTGTGAAGTGGCTCTCCCAGTCCTTCAATTTCTTCAGCTCTTTGTTCAGAAGGCTCTGTTGATTCAAGGCAGTTTCACTGTTGATTGCAGCACTATTTGGTTAAAGGACTGGATTGATTCATGGCATGGGACAATCGACTGCAAGACCTTGGTGATGGCACCAGGCAGTTCATTAGGCTTTGTGACACTGATTGGATATTCATTGCTGTGGTTTCTGCAAGTGTCTTTCATCTGTAGGGATGCCCTCCTTCCTTAAATAATCACTTACACCATCTTGTTTGTTTTGCATGCTGCACCTCCTTAGGAGAGTTCAAACAAGTGTAATTTATATACTTGCAGGTCTCTTGCTCTGTAATCTACCCTAAATTAGATTCAGGAAGCCAACAGATCCAGGTTTCAGGAAATCCATTTTAGTATGAGATTATAGTTTAAGGGTGCAACCCACACCCTGTTGACACATGTATCAACTTAACAGTGTTCAGTAAATTAGTTCTTGTTCTATTTATGTTCAGGATAGTAATACAACAATAAAATTAAAAACATAACAAATTAATAGCTGGCCACCAGAGCTTTTCCATGTAATAAGAATACTGTTAACATCAGGACTCCCAGGGTTGGAACTGTAAGAGGCCTGCTGTGACAAGTTTACCAGGCAACCTGAGGATCAAAGTCAGAAACTGTCTCTTCCAGAGTCTAGATCACCATATGGACTTCACATCACAGTTTGGAAGAATTGGTGTAGGCTAGAGAGAGTACTGTTTTCTAAAAAGATGAAGCAAAAGAGGCAAAACTCTGTTGCCTATCCGATTTCCATTTTGCTAGTACCTAAGTACCTAAGAAGGGATTGTGTGGAACTTTGTGTAAGCAAGCCTATCCATTCTCTTTTGGTAATTCCTTGGCATCGTTCCAAAAACAGCCTGACATTACTGGATCTTTTTAAAAAATGCCCTATATTTGCCCTCTATTCCTTCTTCGAAGTGAAATATTAATCGATCAGCAAACATAACAATAATAGTGCCCATGAAAGCTGAGATAGAGGCAATGAAGCCTAAATCTCCACTTGTACACAGCTACAGAGCTGGAAGATAACACAAAAGAAACCTGAATAGGCAGGTGATACGATACCATACGTTGCTCAGAAACCCATGAAACTCACCATCGGAAGGATTTAAAGAAAGCAATCATAACTGCATGCAAAGAGTCATGCATGGTTTGTAAGGCTCTTGATTATTGTTCATTTTCAAAAGAGTGGTTTGCAGGCACATGTGTCCTGCGTTTGTTTTCAATGCACTTCTAAGTAACCCTTCACAAGTGAACTTTCCAAAATGTTGCCTTCAATTGAAATGCTTTTCAAGTAAACCATTTCTTTCTCCAACATAGCTCAGTAGTGGTCTAATTATTCTAATTATTCCATTCCATCGTTAGGCAGAAGACTGGGAGACTGGGTTTCCTCAGCTGAAGGATTGTGTTTCGGTCTAGTTAACCCAGTTGTGGCAAGTTGGAACTATGAAAGATGGTTTTTTATGTATTAACACAACAGGAGACAGTCTTCAGGAGTGTCTTCACACCACTACCAAAGTGATTTTTGAAATGCATATTGTACTTCCCACAACACAGCCCTCAAATCTCCAACAAACAAACAAAAACATGACTTTTGTGTGGGGTGTGATAATATATATATCAAATTAGATGTGATCGTGACCTTAGGGGTTTTCTCCCTCCCAAATAAAAGGATGTGTGTTTCCTTTGTCCACCAGCCCTGTTGCTCAGTTGGTAAGAGACTGGGAAAAGCCCAAATTCCACTTTTTTCTTATTTATTTATTTATTTATTTATTTATTTATTTATTTATTTATGATAATAAATAAATTGGTTGCATTTACTTCCTACCCTTTACTCCAAGGAGCTCAAGGTGGCATACATAGTTCTCTCCCTTCTCATTTAATTCACACAACAACCCTGTGAGGTAGGTTAGGCTGAGGGGTGGTGACTGTTCCACAGTCACCCAGTGAGCTTTGTTAAGTGGTGGGTAGACACAGCAGACGACACAGCGATTCTTCCAAAGCAGCTCTTTATTTGTAAGCTGGAACAGAACTGCCCTGAGGAGCTCAGTCAGCCTGCTTATATAGAGCTCCAGAACAATGTAACTGTTGCCATTTTCTAAAGCTATCCAATCACGGAACGTCACTTTCAAGCCTTCATTTGCATACAAACTATCCAATCACTGAACGTCACTTTCGATCCTTCATTTGCATAACTATCTACAGTATCCCCCTGCTGGCCCAGGGTGAGAACTTCAGTACATAACAAGCTTCATGGCTAACTGGGGATTTGAACTCCAGTCTCCCAGGTCCTAGTCTGACACTGGACAACACTGACTCTGAACAACATTCCAGCACAGAAAGGTACCAGAACATTGTGTAAGGGAAACAACAATTATGGAAGGGTGAGAATAATTTCTAACCTCCATAGTTGGAGGGCTCTGCACACACAATCTTTGAACCCAACCCATAATCAATATGATCATGATGCCATTATGAAAATGTTAGAAAAACAGAGGGGTCTATGTTAGGTTAAGGCTGTGCACCAGATTCTGACAAATCTCATACCAAACCAGACTGATTGGGGTGGGGTGGGGATTCAGCTTTGGCCAAATTAGGTGGAAACAGCCCCAGATTGCCTTGGGTCAGGCCAGGCCACCTGGAGTCATCCAGGACTGCCAGACTGTGGGGTATTGGATGGGAAGGAGGAGAGGCAGTCGGACAGCGTCAGTGCACCCTAGGGAAGTAGCAGCAAGCAGGGTCAGACCCTTCTGCCCACAGGGTGGTTGAGGAGGGACACATTGCCTCTTTCTTCCCATGCCTGAGTCATATGTTTAATTAACCCTAAATAAACATTAGCCCTCCCAAAAAATTGATTCAGGGGTGTATGCAATTCCCATATCAGTATCTGACTACTTTATCGGCTGCGTCGCATAGATTCACATTTGTTAGAGCCAGATTTAATGTGTTCCCCTCAAATGTGCTGAGCAATAGATTCTCTAACGGTAAAACCTCTGTTTTATGCGCATGTGACAACAAATCAATAGAATCCCTTTATCATATCTTGTTTAATTGCCCCTTATACATTGTTCCTCGATCAAGGATACTGAGTTCAATCATTCTGGAAATTGCTGCTAAACCACCTGAATTACCGTACATCTAGTTTATCTACTCCAGGACATTGACTCTTATAGAACATTACAGGTTGCTAGATTCCTGATTTCAGTTCTTTCATATAAAAGACTTCATGGAATGCTGCATGATTATTAAAAATCCAGTAAACTGTATGCACCATCTTTATCTTCAAGGCCATAACACAGTACATCTAGAGATTGTAAGTAATGTGAAGGAGATTATGCGTTGAAATATTTTAGTTGATATTTTAGATTGTAAAATCCTATTTTATCTATTGATTTGTTTTACCTTGTGGGCTTATAGCCGAATAAAGTATTATCTATCTATCTATCCCATATCAAAGCTGATCTCAGACCCTAGATGGTGGGGGGGCATGCACAGCCCTATATTGGGTACTGAATACCTCCCATTCCAAGTCACACTGAACTCGCCTCTTTGCCTCGCCTGCACTTTGAAGAGTCACAAACTCTGTACAACCCTGCAAGAAAGAACCTGAGCAATTGTGCAATACCACCTACTGGGATCTTTGTGAAAAGAAAATAAATATTACTTTTCTAGCATTCCAGTCCACACCTGTCTGGGCCTGAACACACACCAAGAAAGGCTCAGTTGTCAATGGGATAAAAGACTGCTGATGGCAACACAAAGAAATCGGATGCTGTCCAAGCCTGTGAGTGACAGAACGAAGTGAGGAAGTATCGGGAAAGGTGTTAATTCTCCAGTTTCTTTTTCAGGAGTAAGATTTATTCTGTTCTACAGTTTCCCCCTCCATCTTCAATAATTAGTAGCCTTGACGGTTGGCACACATACTTTGGTGTTTTGCTTTTTTCAAGAATGTGTATTTATGATGGGATTGTTAAAGTTCATTGGCTCCTATAATGAATGAAACAGGAAAGAGGTTATATATGAAAACCACACAGCTGAACTGTTTAAGATGAAAAAGCATTTCCTCAATATTTTAAGAAGTTCTTCCAGATATGTGCCATTACAACAAGTTTATTGTGTAGCTGGAAAAGAGAGAAGAAAACAGCATGTATATAGCAAGTCATCATTGCCTCTGCATCTGCTGTCTGGAATGCTGTGAACTGTGTTGCAGTCTCTCTATCTAGAGAACAGCCTTCCCCAACCTGGTACCCTCCAGATGTTTGGACTAGTGATCTAGCAGCCCTTACATCTGTTGGTGAGCATTTCCCTGCCTCAAGGCAAAGTGGCATTCCCATACAGTTCCCATTAGCCCCAGCCAGCTGATCTAGGATATACCGGTACTTGATTCCCGCCCCCCATTTCATTCTTTCTCCAAGGAGCTCAGGGTGCCATACATGGTTCCACCATTTTGATCCTTGCAATAACCCTGTGAGGTAGACTAAGCTGAGAGGCATTGGCTGTCCCAGATCTATTAGTAAGCATTGTGACTGACTGCAACCCAAGTTGAAACAGTCCCAGGAAATGCATGTGTCAGGTTTGGCCAAAGGGGTAGAACTCTCAGGAGAGAGCAAGCTGTTGACTATGTGTGGGGCAGAATCATGTGCCATAGCCTAATGCAGACAAACAGGTCAGATTCCAGAGATGCCAGCTCTGGGTAGGCACAATATCATGTTCCAGAGGCAAAGTAATAGGGTGATCATTTATGTATTGTCAGAAAAGAAGCTATGCCCATCAAGAAGGACAGAGATGTTCTGCCCTGTGGAACGCCCTCCCATCAGATGTCAAGGAAATAAACAACTACTGTATCTGACTTTTAGAAGACATCTGAAAGCAACCCTGTTTAGAGAAGTTGTTAATGTTTGATCTTTTATCATGTTTTCAGTGCTTTCTTGGGAGCCACTCAGAGTGGCTGGGGAAACCCAGCCAGATGGGAGGGATATAAATAATAAATTATTAGTAGTAGTAGTAGTAGTAGTAGTAGTAAATTTATAAATAATTACTGTAACTTGAATACATATGCAATACCTCTCACCATAGTGGGGGAGATTGTGACTTAGGTGGTCTGTGTGCCTACTCACTTTGTAGTCCAGGCGGGCATCAGTTGATATCACCCAGTTGCTTTTCCTTCTTGTAATTCTTTCTCTTTAAACTGAACATGCACTGGACAGCCCTTCACACAGTGGACTCCTTCAAACAGAAAGCTCTCATCTGAAACCCTTCAAATACAAGACTGCCCTTCATATAGTAGGACACTTGACTACCCTAGCAAGCAGTACAAAAGCAGTTTGTGGGGAAACCGGCCTCATATAACCAACATGCTTAAGTTTAATTAACACATTAAGAGGTTAAAACCATAGTGTAGGTTGACCTGCCAGGCTTCGCTATGTCCCCTTCCCCTCACCTTGGGAGGAACTGGGCAATCAAGCCTACCCGAAAGCTCAGTGTGTAAAGAGGTTTGAGCTGGAGAGAGGTTTTTCTTTCTTCCTTTCTCTTCACACTAGTACTCATTGATATCTAATGAAGCTGAATGCTGGAAGATTAAGGACAGATAAAAGAAAGTACTTCTTCACACAGCAGTTAGTCTATGGGACCGCCTCTCCTGGTATGCCCCACAGAGGACCTTAAGGACCATGAACAACCATAGTTTAGAGGTCCCGGGCCCTAAAGAAGTCAGACTATCCTCCACCAAGGCCAGGGCATTTTCAGTGATAGCTCTGACCTGGTGGAATGCTCTGTCCCATGAGACTAGGGCCCTTCAGGATTTAACCTCCTTCTGTCGGGCCTGTAAGACAGAGCTATTCCGCCTGGCCTTTAATTTGAATTCAGTCTGATCTTTTATTTCCCTCCCCTCCCCCTTCCCTTTTATGAAGATCACCCGCTCTGAGACCCCACAGCTAATTCTCCCCTGGCCTCCTCGCTGGCCCAAGTAGGACCAATTCAGCCAGCTAGCCCTGGGAATTATCTAATGCTTATTTCCCCTAAATTGATTTTTGATTTTTATTGTTATTCATGTTTTTATACTGTATTTTATGCTGCTTTTATAATTAAGTGTTTTAAATTTGTTGTTAGCTGCCCTGAGCCTGGTTTTTTGAACCGGGAAGGGTGGGGTATAAATAAAAATTTATTATTATTATTATTATTATTATTATTAGGAACTTACTCCTACAGGAAGAAGTGATGGCCACCAACCTAGATAGCTTTAAAAGAGGATTACTGAAATCCACGGAGAAGGCAACTGATGGCTACTAGC
Organism: Podarcis muralis; assembly: GCF_964188315.1. NCBI lineage: Eukaryota > Metazoa > Chordata > Lepidosauria > Squamata > Lacertidae > Podarcis > Podarcis muralis. Next base: position 38,605,456 of record NC_135664.1, on the reverse strand, counting down.
CAGGATAGATATACGCTGCCTCCACAGCCATGTGGATAATAGATCAACATGTCACTGTACAATGAAAGGTAAGTTCTTCCCAAACAAAATTTGGAGTCCAGAAAAGACAATGGCGATTAGCAGAAACTTCTGAATGCACGTTGGTAACTGAAATGTATGTTCTTAAAGAATTATGAGAACAGTGACATAAGCTGAAAAGGCAAATACTTTCTTCCGATCAAGGCTGTGTGTTAGAAGGAGAAATAGGGAGCTGGTGATGTCAGAAAACCACACCATGGAATTTATTCAAAACCCAAGCTTTTATTTCAACAGTTGTTTGTTTTGAATACCAGTCTTTTCTCCTCTCATGGCTAAAAATGGCATCAATTGCATGGTTTGCTAGAGTTCATTTAAACAGTTTTGAAAGTTCACTGTAACCTTTCAAACTAATGCTCTCTGCTGCCAAATGTAAACGTCTCTGCCAGAAAGTATGTATGCAACACAATCTCTAAATTCACTTTCTGAAATCTGCAAAATTACTTTTGAAAGCCTATAATTCTCAGTCAGAATGGAAGAGTGCCTAATTGTGCCATAGTCTTGTCAGTGTCCGTGCCAGAATAATAATCTTATCACAAAGTGTATTTGAATTGGCAAATGGTGAGATATTTCAAATGGAGAGGTGCTCAAATTGCAAACTTGCCTCCTCAAAAAGTATGGGCACCATCCAACTAACTTGTTCCATCAATACAAGGAGTTTTGCTTGTGCAGTGGAACTTCCTCTTCCATCTCTTCCCCCTGCACACCCACTAAATTTGTTCTGGAAGTTTCCCCAACCCTCCAAAGCAGATCTGAGGAGGGAGTAGGGTGTGCACAGGAAGAGGAGAGGAAGAAGCTCCAAATTAGTTGGATACCACCCTAAGGTCGCATTCAAGTTAGGTCCAGGCCATTTCAAGCTGAGCCAGACTCAGCATTTGGTGTATACCCTGCCCATTACTACACAGCTGTACCAACCCCCAGCCACATTCCTTTTATTATTTATTATTCCTTTTATTAAAAGGAATGGGCTCATGAACAGGAACAGTTCCCACAAGGCCTTTCCTTAGCTATCCTTGTCCATCTAGTCCAGCTCTGCACAAGAAATCCAGAGCTTGAGCATCCTCAACTAGATCTTCTGCTTGAAGACTTTCAGCAAGGGGATCCCAACACCTCTCTAATAATTGGGTCAATTGTTGAATGGCTTTACAAGCAATAATTCTGTCCTAATGTTCAGCTGAAATCGCCCCTCCTGATTCTTCATTAAAATCCTTGCAGACCAGTTGGATACAACAGCTGGATACAAAACAATAAAGGAAAGTGATCGTCATTGCTACATAGTTAACTTTGCTGCAAAGAATACTCTTCACAATTGTGTCTCTTAGCATATTTCATTTCAGTTTGTCTCCTCTAATTCTGGCATGAAATTTTGTGCATTTCATCCTTTTGGAATTATGCCGGTTGTTGGTGGTTGGCTAGACTTATGCATTCTGCTTGAACCAAAGATTGCAGGAGTTGGGAGTCATTGCATGCTTTTACACACACACACACACACACACACACACACACACACACACACACACCATTGACTACAGCTGTTACTTCTCTATGTCACAGGTAATCATTGCCGAAAAAGCACTCGAAGAGATCATGTAGTTCTTATAACTGAATCAAGATAATCCATTTTCTTATAGCTGCTGTGCAGGGTGACCACTTACGCATTGCCCAAAAAGAAGTTAATCAGGGGGGGGGGGGAGAGACAAAAGTGGAAATTGAAAAAATGTGCATATGGTAATTTCTATATATAGATGTGAATTTAGAAATAATTATAGTGATTTAAACAGAAAAAAAATCTCACCAGTAATACTGTGACCATGCAACTTGTGTGCCTATTCTGTGTGCTGCCCAGGTGCTAAGTGTTGGTGGGCAAACTTCAAGGCCGCTGCTAACTTTCCCTCCTTATGGTTCTTTTTCTGTAAACCAGGCAGTCCTTCAAATACAGCCTTGTCCTCTGCCAAGTAGGCCACCTTCCTGCAGGAGACTGGCTAATGCATAATGGATTGGCAATATCTGAGCTCTCTGTTGTCTTCTGAAACAAAAGGCAATTGATAGTACATAATGAGATCAGTGTGTGGTTTGTCTGCACATTATTTCTTTTCGCACTTTGGGGTTGAAAAATGGTTCATTTATATAAATACACATATGGTAGCATATAATAATGTCAGTATGAATGCATTTTGCTTTTGCAAACCAGCATGGGGGCCTCTTGGTGCTGGGAATTAGTTGTAGCTTGGGAAATGTCCCCCTGGAAGGAAGCATGTGAAGTGAAGAAATAGCATATTATCTTGAGTGTATAATTTCAGAATTAATCTGATTTTGTTGCATTTGGGGCTTTTTGGAGTGCATTCTAGTAGGTTGCTATGGAAATAAAATGCTAAACTTGCAAATCAAAATGTGCATACATTAAAACAATGTGGAGAAGCAAGTTTAAATTGGGCCTCTTTTATTGATACTGCATAATGTGCTTTTAAAAGTTGCTGAAGAAACAAAGTAATTCCTCTCTAACTCTTTATACAAGTTTTATATTTAGAAGAAGAAACTCAGAAATTTTTATTCTTACAATATAGTACAAAACCTTTTTATATAGTATTAATCTTTACCATGCAGCTGTCATATATAGACACAGACCTACCATGATTGACCAGACCAAAGCCAGCATGTCTCCTCCTCAGACAAAGTCCCAATGACATAAGGTCCACAAACCTTATGGGTCCTCCATAAGGTCTCAGAGATGGAAATATAAATCCTTAGATTTACTTGGAAAGTAGTCTCACTGATTACAGACACACACACACACACACACACACACACACACACACACACACACTTCACTGCAAGAAGATGTTCACATATATCATGAAGTCTGTGCAATAAAGCAGAAATCATCTCTTTGGGGAAAAGAGACATTTGCAATATAATGATGAACAAAAATTGAAACTGATATGGCACTTAACATTTTGCACAACAGTTATTTTTACAGTGTTACATAAGGCATAAGAAATATATTTTATACATTTTTACAACTTATATATACAACATACAATATTCATCATTATCTCTTATCCTCGGACTTCCAGTCCATCTCTCCATGGCATTCTGGGTAGTCTTTTGTCAGCTGCATAATCTATTATTCCACCCATTTTCATCTCACATCTTCCTTTATTTAATGTTATCTGCTGCTCATATGTTCATTCCTACTTGTAGATTAAACTGGCTATTATACCCTCTGAGATACTCTTCAAAGCACTTCCACTCATATCTTTTCCATGACTCATCCTTATTTCTTAGTTTCGCTGTCATAGTTAATAATTCGGTGTATTATATCAATTTATTCTGCCATATTACTTTCATGGGTATCTCCTTTTCTTTCCATTATTTTGCATATACCACTCTAGCTTTGGCAGTTGCGTATACAAAGAGTTCCTTTTTCGCAATATCATCACTTGTTATCCCTAATAGAAAGGCCTGGGAAATGTGATCTTAAGGATCTTTTTCAATTCTGTATGAATCATTTCCCAGGATCCTCTAGCATATTTATACGACCACCACATATGGATCAGGGTTCCATCTACCTTGTGGCACTTCCAGCATAGATTTGACCCCTTTCTGTAAATTTTTGCCAGTTTTCTGGGTGTCAAGTACCACTGGTACATCATCTTTGGTAAATTTTCCTTGATAAGGTGGCACACAGAGAAGTTTATAGATTTCCCCCATAGTTTTCCCCACACTGACATTTCTATATTATAACCAATATCTATAGCCCTTTTAATCATTGTTGCATTTACCATTTTGTCTTTAGTCCTCCACTCCAGTAACAGTTTATAAATCTTTGAAATTAGTTTTTCATCCTTTCCTATTACATTTTTTTCAAATTCTGAACTCATTTCCCCAAATCCCTTTTCTTTATCTTTTAAATAACTTGTTCACCTGGAAGCACTGAAACCAATCTATAGTATAATCTGATACCTCCTTTATAGAGTTTAAAGAGGGAAGGGTCCATCTGAAAAAGAGACAGAAGGTGTAAGAAAGACAATTCAGAAGAGATTTTCCCTTCCTCTCCCTCCACATCACCAATCGTGTTCTGTTTCTAAAAAAAAATATTAGGAAGTTTAGCTTCCTCGCTTGACCTTTCAATCAAATCTTCTTTCTGCTGAAAAGTCTTGTGAGACAAATATGATCTGATGTCGTCCTTTATGTGTCAATACTGGATTCCGTAAAGCCTCTAAGATGTCAAAGCAACTACTCTACTTCTCTCCTACCAGTAAATAACAGCCAATAAACCTAAAACATTGGAAAAGCACTGACTTAAATAAAGCAAATATACAAAGATGAGTATATTTTATTTAATGCCTTTTGCTGCAAGAGCACAAACTGTCTGAAATATTTTTATAAGCCACTGGAAGGGAACAGAATACATACATAAGTGGGACAGCTTTTGGCGAGTTCACCTCAACACCTTGCCCAGTGGAAATTATATTTGTGCAAATGCAATAGATATACTAAAATCATAAAGAAATCTTAAAACATCTCAGAATGGGCTCCATCTTGTTTTCATTTTAGTAAATTGATGCCATCTGTCTGTCTCGAGAGACAATGGAGTGTGCTTCTGGGGGTGAAGTCAAACCGCTGTGACCTTCCTGGGACACAAGCCTGGGCAATGTGTATGGAGGTCCTGGGCTATCCAGACGACAAGGCCCCTCTCTCAGCCTCATTGATGGGGTCCAAAGGAAAACAGAGCTTTCTACATTTTGTCAGAACAAAATGCTACTGTCATGAATGCCCAGTTTCAATCTGGCTAGAGCAGGTCTTAGCAAGGGTGCAATATGCACATGAATCTATTCCACTTCTGCTTCAATTCTTTTGTACTAATGCAAAACTGAAAAAGGCAGAAGAAGTCACCCTTGTTTCAACATCACATCTTCAGTCATGGGGACAACATGGCCTGTGCTAGCTAGCGATGTGGGAGAAAGTTATTCTTCCAAATTCACTCTTCCAGAACAAAGACCAAAAACACAGCCACACTTCTCTGAATGTTGCAATAAGTTCTCCAATGAAAGAATGCCTACAAAAATGTATGTATTGGTGAAAATGTGGCACTCACAGATGTGTATATTAGTGAAAATAACCTACCCAGACCCTAAGATCATCTTCTGAGGCCTTCTTTTGTGTGCCGCCTCCTTGAGAGGTCCAGACAGTGGCAATACAAGAACGGGCCTTCTCTGCAGTGGCTCCCTGTCTGTGGATGGGGTTTAGTAGCCACTGATAGTTTTATTGGGGGAGGGATTGATTGAAATAATAAGAGTGGCAAAAGAGTGAACAAAAATGTGCATTTTGGTAGAAATGCCCATGAATATTCATGCAAATTCCAAGTCATTGTCAATAGGAACTGAGAAGATAGAGCAAACAGTTTCTTGTGCTTTGTGTACTTTTGGGTGGGTAGTTGTTGTTGTTGTTGTTTAGTCATTTAGTCCTGTCCGACTCATCGTGACCCCATGGACCAGAGCACGCCAGGCACTCCTGTCTTCCACATGGTCAGACTCATGTTTGTAGCTTCGAGAACACTGTCCAACCATCTCGTCCTCTGTCGTCCCCTTCTCCTTGTGGGTGGGTAGTTACTGGGACCTTTCACAGGTGCAATAGGAGGCAGAGGTGGGCACATTGGTGACAACTGATGTAAGGCCAGCTTATTGACTTACAAATGATCTTCTGGCTGACTGCATGAGTCATCCAAAGCAATTCCTAAAAGAGAGTGACAGAAGCTTTGAGAGGGATCTACTCTTATCCCCAGAGGGCTAGAGGATGAAGGGGTGTCAAGCTCTACTTGGGACATCACTACAGAGGAATCAGGCATTAGCATCTGCCAATGATGCAGCAAGGTGGCTCAGCCCAGAGGTGTAAATGGGAGCATTGATTTTCTGCCAAGCTGAATTAACTAAGAGAGATACATCCCCTAGCATAATGGGGGGAAAGGGTACTTCTGATATGACTGCTTTGTTTTGCTGTTATGGTCTCCTTGGACACAGCATTCTTAAAGAGATAGGAAGCTTGAAGTTTTGGCTTTTTCCACATTTGGCCACGCCACAATGCCATGGGCTCCCACCCCCAGGCTAATCAACATTAGGCCAAGTGGGTTTCAGGCAGGAACAGGGAACGAGCCAGTGGGGTGTAGTTGTTACAGCATGAGTAGCTGATGTGGGGCCCTTCCAATGGTTCTAGACTACAACTTCCATCATCTCTGATGAATGGTGAGGCTAGCTGCAGAGCCTCTGAGGAATTTTATCAGTGGGTACAAAATTTCTTTGGAGTAAATATTCTTGGGCAAGCATGGGGGGCATGTTGGCGACATCGAAGCAGGTAGGAGGGCATTCCACACAATATTGGCCCTATTGACCACATCTTCCTATCTCCCAAGACACCTCCTCAGTGCTGTCTGGGACACTATCAATAGATTGATTGTCAGACATAACGGGATAACTTGCTCATTATAAACTCCCTCACCCTGGCAGTTGTATTCATGCCATCAAGCCATGGTCCATTTTAACTCTGTCACAGAAAAAATAGAAAGTCAGCTTACACTGAGTGAGACCCATTCGTTCATCTAGCCCAGTTATGTCAACAAAGATTGGCAGTGGCCTTCCAGGGTTTCAGGCAGTTATCTTTCCCTGATCTCCCTGGAGATGCTAGGGATTGAACCTAGGACATTTTGCATGCAAAGCATGTGTCCTACCACTGAGCTACAGCTTTCCCCCATGTGTTGTTTCTTGTCCTTCCCCTCCTCAACCCTTTCTATTATTTGATACAAGCACCAACTATGAAAGTTGTAAAGCAACATCCCCAGGAAGCTGCAACTGAAGATTGGCCAGATATTGCAAGACTGCCTTAAGATCAGGCATGAAGCTTTGGTTCACCCAAAATATGTGCAAATATACTTGGTGGGGAAGCATCTTGGATAGCCTGGATGGCTAATCAAGGGGAAGGTGGGACAGTGCAATTGATTACTTCTGTGCTCCTTTGTCAGCTAATATAGAAAAGCAGCAAATCCAAAGTAGAACTCTCTTTCAAGCTCCACTTGCAACTCAGTGTGTGGTCCTATGCGAGTTGACTTGGAAGTAAACTTCACCAGTCATACCAAAGACAGCAGCCTTAGTCCCAGAGTCACTCTAAACACATTTTCTCAGAACCAAGGCCCAGTAATTGCAAACTCAACTGGATTTACTTCATTGATTAGGGATTTACATACTTTCCCAGGAGTAAGCCTTACTGTACGCAGTGGTACCTCTAAGTAGGCAAATATAGAATTGCACTGTGGATCACTGAATAACTAATCTGAGACTAAAAGTTTATAGTAGATGCATGAGATGACTGCCATGCGATAGTCTCTGTATTGTTGCTTGATTTAAAATCTTAGTATAAAATGAGGAGCAGAAGGTGGCTGTTGTATCCAGATGGAAGACATTTCAGTGACAAGTGGGAGTATTTATATCAGCCTGAAATCAGTCTGTCTCTTCCTTTTCGGGTTAGTGATTCTCTTCCTTTGGTTTATATAATAATGTTTCTTTTAAAAGCAATTCTACAAAGGAGAGCCTGGAAACCAACTGAGAAAACTAAATTTTAACTCATGTCCACTGATACCAAATGTTCATTCTGTTACTTAAATGCTTGATGGTCCCTTTTTTCATCAGCAGAAACAAAAGTACAAATGAAAAAGACCCCAGGTAATGAGAATTGAAGCTTATGTCAAAGGTGTGGAAAATCAAATTAAATGTCAAACGAAAAGCAACTGAGTTTGGATGAAAAGAGATGATGAACCTGAACTAAACAGATGACCCTAAAATGTGGAATTTTTTTAACCTTAGAAAGGAGGAGGATTTTCTGGAAAATTGGATCAATCAGTTCTATATTTCAAATATATAGTGGGGTCTTTTCAAGCGTAGTGGAATAGGAACCTATAAGAACCCCAATAATTAATTTATGCACAGTTAGGTTGGCCATGAGACTGGGGGCTTCATGCTTTTCTCCCAGAGTGCATAAAATTAAGTGTGTGGGAAGCCTCTTTATGCTGGCAGAATGTAGCAGCAGATTGTTGTGCCATCCCAAGGTCCATTTTAAGTGCCAGCCTGTCACTTGGGTCTTTCCTCTGACTCAACACAGCATTCCCATGTGGTGGCATTTATATTGGGGTGTGTGGGTCAAGGGTAGGACATCCTTTACTGAGCATTGACACAATGCACAACCTCTTTTACTTAAGAGAAAATGTTTAGGAAATTGTTCTAGCTCTTATAGTAAGGATACATTGTGGGGGGAAGTTTAGATCTCTTAATGCTCACTGGAAGGACGTATCCTGAAGCTGAGGCTCCAATACTTTGGCCACCTCATGAGAAGAGAAGACTCCCTGGAAAAGACCCTGATGTTGGGAAGGATTGAGGGCACAAGGAGAAGGGGACGACAGAGGACAAGATGGTTTGACAGTGTTCTCGAAGCTACTAACATGAGTTTGACCAAACTGCAGGAGGCAGAGGAAGACAGAAGTGCCTGGCGTAACAACAGCAAAGTGCCTTTGAGCAATTAACAGGGATGCGGGTGGTTCTGTGGTCTAAACCACTGAGCCTCTTGGGCTTACTGATCGGAAGGTCAAGAGTTGGAATCTGCATGACGGGGTGAGCTCTGTCCCAGCTCCTGCCAACCTAGCAGTTTGAAAGCATGTCACTGCAAGTAGATAAATAGGTACAGCTGTGTCGGGAAGGTAAACGGCGTTTCTGTGTGCTCTGGTTTCTATCATGATGTTCCGTTGTACCAGAAGCGGTTTAGTCAAGCTGGCCACATGACCCGGAAAGCTGTCTGTGGACAAACTCCATCTCCCTCGGCCTGAAAGCAAGATGAGAGACACAACCCCATAGTTGCCTTTGACTGGATGTAATCCCTGACCATAAACCATGCTGGCTGGGGCTGATGGGAATTGAAGTCCAGAACAGTTGGAAGATCACCTTGGATCTACAGGCATATTTTTAGTAGAAAAACACATAGAAGCTCTGGAGTACACACCCCCGACACACTGGAATGGTACAAGGGAAAGGGATTAAACTCCCTCGCCTCTCCCACACTGTGGCCCCAATCAGCATATCAACTTTCCTCCTGCAGCTACTCGTTGCAAAAACTTTAAAGTGATGGAGAAGCATTCAAGCACCTCTGCGATAACATTAAGTTTGGCTCTAAGGGAATATGTACAAACCTGACAGCAGAAAATCTGCATCTAAGGTCTTGTGGCATGGATGTCCCTATTTTCGTCAGAGGAATGCTGGAGGGTATGATAACAGAGTGCTTCCAGACACTTGATTATTATGGGATTGGTGCTGCGTATGCATGGAATTTTTTGCAAAGTTGGGTTGCTTGTTTTTTTGGTAGTTTTCACATGACGTCATCAGCATCAAAATGCCTGCCTGCAATTTTCTCTGTTTAATCAGGAGTTAGCCTTTTTGTGGAAAATCTGATGCTAAGAAGAAGAAAAACTGCTTCCATGTACTTGTTTGTGACGTCTGAATTATCTGTTTGCTGTATTAAGACCCCATCTGGAAGCATCCCTATGCTAATTTATTCTCAGTAAATTAGGTATATTAGGAACAGCAGGATGCATTCTGACTATTCAGTGGAAATGAAAGCTTCCACAGATGATTTTTAGACATACAACAGTCACTTATTTGTGCCAGTTGTCAGATTCCAACTGACCTGCTGACTTCAATTAGTCAATTGAATCTGACTAAATGTTTTGCATAGCTACGTTCCTTTTCCACTTTGTGCACACACTTCAGCTGATGCAAGCAAAGCCAGAGATCATTTAAATGAAATATTCACTTTGTTTTAAGTACAGTATATGGTTCTGGATCATTCTGTTACATAAGAACTGGGCTTATTATTTAAATACTAGTATGGGAAACTTGACATGATTTCTGTAGGTTTGTTCAATGAAATTGTCAAAAAACCTCAGTTCAAAAGAGAGCTTGGATAAACTGAGGCAATTGGATTTAAGATTAAGTATATGTACTGATAAGGGATGCGGGTGGCGCTGTGGGTAAAACCTCAGCACCTAGGACTTGCCGATCACATGGTCAGTGGTTCGAATCCCCACGGCGGGGTGCGCTCCCGTAGTTCGGTCCCAGCGTCTGCCAACCTAGCAGTTCGAAAGCACCCCCGGGTGCAAGTAGATAAATAGGGACCGCTTACTAGCGGGAAGGTAAACGCCGTTTCCTTGTGCGGCTCTGGCTCGCCAGAGTAGCTTTGTCACGCTGGCCACATGACCCGGAAGTGTCTGCGGACAGCGCTAGCTCCCGGCCTATAGAGTGAGATGAGCGCACAACCCTAGAGTCTGTCAAGACTGGCCCGTACGAGCAGGGGTACCTTTACCTTTACCTTTATATGTACTGATATATGTTGCTGGAGGAGACTCTTGAGAGTCCCATGGACTGCAAGAAGATCAAACGTATCCATTCTTAAGGAAATCAGCCCTGAGTGCTCACTGGAAGGACAGATCGTGAAGCTGAGGCTCCAATACTTTGGCCACCTCATAAGAAGAGAAGACTCCCTGGAAAAGACCCTGATGTTGGGAAAGATGGAGGGCACAAGGAGAAGGGGACGACAGAGGACAAGATGGTTGGATAGTGTTCTCAAAGCTACCAGCATGAGTCTGACCAAACTGCGGGAGGCAGTGGAAGACAGAAGTGCCTGGTGTGCTCTGGTCCATGGGGTCACGAAGAGTCGGACACGACTAAACGACGAAACAACAACAAATATGTACTGAGGCATCAAGGTACCCTTTGCAGCAAAAGAAGAAAATAAAGTAGTGGCGTTACAACTTCAAGCAGTTATGCAAACCCACATGTGCATCCACACACATATTTGTTGAAATAAGCTAAGAATCATTTGTTATTATATTGATTGTGTGATTTCATTATAGTAGACTAAGAATGAATTTGTTTATTCTTCAGGAAATGAAGAAATGTCTTGGGGAGAAATAGTTTGGTTAACTGGGCATAATGCTACATCAAACTGGAGACAGCCTGCTGTCATATAGTCTGGTGTCATTTTTAAGTAGAGGTTGGAGGGCCACATGCCATGGATCCTTTAGTTGAGATTCCTGCATTGCATGGGGTTGGACTAGATGGCCCTTGGGGTCCCTTCCAACTCTATGATTCTATATACTGATATCAGGCAGGAGCCTACTACTAAAAGCACTTTTGTTTAGACAAGCCTACCCAGATACCTAGGATGCTGATGTGTTTGTTATTTTATTGATGGTTTTAATGTTTTAAATAGTGTTTTATTCTTTTTGTAAACCACTTTGAGGGTTTTTTAAAATCAAGCAATATATAAATTTTATGAAATCAATAAATACAGAGAACATCTGAGTCATCCTCAATTGGGAATAAAATACTAGCTATCCTGCAGCATTCCTGTTGAGTTTATTGTTATAAACAAAGTGGCCAAGACTGGAGCCCACTAGAATGTGTCAAAATGAGGGGGTGGGGAATCAAGCAACAAAACATGTCCCTCCCTGGGACTTTCCCTGGGGAAAGAATCTTCACAAGGAATTTTACTTCTGTTTCAGTAACAGGTGGATAATTCTGGTAACATATCAAAAGTCAGGGGTGCCAACTTGAATAAAATATTGTGGGGTCCCAGGTAAGCCCCGCCCCACATAATTGATCACATGACGCAGTGCGTGCACACTATTTGAATGAGAATGCCCATCAACATTGTGGGGGCCCAGCCCCCTCAAATATTTTATTTTGGGGGACGAAGCCCCCACGGCCCCTAAGAGTTGGCACCTATGTCAAAAGTTGTCCCCTTTACTACTCCATGTAACACAACAGGCACTGCTTGGACCTTCTGAAGAGTACCACTGAATATATTTGAAAACATTCCATTCAACAGGGCCAGCCCAAGAAATTTTGGCACCTGAGTCAAACCACAAAATGGCACCACCCTCTCTGCCAGGGAAGCAAGGGTGAGTGAAGCTGCACATCAGAAACAAAGGGTGGGGGATAAAGATCTACATCAGTATTGGCTGCCCCTGTGGACTCTGCTGCCTGAGGTTGTTGCCTCACCTTGTCTCCTGAATGGGCAGGTCCTGGCATTTAACATTGGAATTTGCCAATGTTAAAGGTCCCAGAACTATTTTTTAATTTTCATTAACTAAAATATCTCTCCATAATTTATTAGTATAATCCTCTCTTTTTCTTCCTTAATAGGTTATTGTACATACTTCTTTGGGCCAAAAACCCTTAGTTTGCTTATCTGATTATTATTTTTCTTTAAGGATCTAGCTGCTTTTACAGGGGCTGGTTACTTCTCCTACATTTTATTATCAAATAATGATTGAGAAATATATTCAAATTTCCAGTGGTGATGTTTTAGCAAAAGCACATCAATTTTTCAATAAAAATTACTAAGAAGATTAGCCTCATCATTTAAACGTTTACCTTTTAACTGGCTCCTGCTGAAGGAAATTTTTTAATCTAAATTACTTTGGAAACTTTATCAAAGCTGTAGTGCTTAAAATGGATATGTTTTAACTTACACTTTGATTGCTGTGGCTCCATGGTAGAGCATCTTTTTTTTTGCATGCAGAAGGTCCCAGGTTCAGATTCTGGCTGGACAAGTGTCCTGGTTTGAAACGTTGGTTAGCCACTGCCAGACAGTGTAATACTGAGCTTGGTGGACCAATAGTCTGACTCCATATAAGGCAACTTCCTGCATTCCTAATGCTTGTTTTTGTGATTTATATTGTAACAGCCATTGACTGCAAACAATGCAAATCTGACTAAACTGTATTTAGTAGAGCATATTTGGGGAACACTTCAATTTCTTCCCAAGAGGGTGGGGGGAAGCTTAGAAAACCCAGGCCCATTCCAATTTGCGATGGTAGCCAAGTGTGGTAGCCAAACCTCCATAATTCAATACCTGGCTTTTAATCTCTTAGAAGATCTTGTTTTTTCATTTCCTGAATAGACTAGCAAACCTTTCCAGTTAGCATAATCATTAAGAACATTTCAAGCCTCATAAGCAAAAGGAAACACTAAAAGCAGGTGGTGTTTTCAGAAGTAGTTTAGAGTCTATTTTTCTGAGGCATACAGGCTTTTCCTGGGACATCATTTCCAGAAGGTTAACCTACAGTAAAATGTATTGATTCTGTTTTATTTTCCTCATTACCGTGTGTGAACTGTGTGCTTGTGCAGCATTCGTTTTTTGCAAAGTGCATCCATATCCTTCTCTCTCTTCCTTATTTCTCCCTGAGGTCCACTTCCCTTCTTTCCCTTTATATAATAGCTGCAATGCATGAGATTTATTTATTTATTTCTAAAAAATATTTATATACCACTGTATCATAAAAAATATATCACAGAGACTTACAACACTATCAAAACAGAGACTTACAACACTATCAAAACAAAACAAAGAAGAACAATAAAATCATAAGTTAAGAACATGTTAAAGGCAAACACAAAGGCAGCTGAGCTGAGCACAGACCTGTTGGTCTTCCTATCTTACAAATCTGAATGTTCTTCAGAATAAGATACAAATAAACCCTCTTTCTTCCCCAAGCCTTCTTGAGATTTTATATTTCTGAGAGCCTCTGCATTCAAATGCTACAAATCCGTCCTCTGTGCATAGCTGTCAACTTACAGATTTGAAAATAAGGGACCAGCAGCCTTGAAAATAAGGGACCAGCAGCCAAAATAAGGGATTTTCCGGGCACAGGTATGTTCGACTTCTGAGCCTCTCTGAGCCAAAGGCAAAAAGCCCAGCCAGCAGCCAAACGAAGCCTCATCAATAAAGGACAGCAGCGGGACATGGTGCTGGGATAAGGGACTGTCCCGCCAAATAAGGGACGTTTGACAGCTATGCCTCTGTGATGGATGGACCATCCTCCATAAATTTCAAAGCCCCCTTTTAAAGCCATCCAAGTTTATGGCCACCAAAACATATTCAGCTACAAATTACATAGTGTGCAATGTGAAGAAGTACCTCTTTTTGTCTAACCTGATTCAATACCAACTCCTCTTTCTATAAGGTGGAAATAGAATCTTGTTCTTGCTACAGGTCCTTCACCTAATGGTCTTTTGACAAAGACTTGCTGTCATTATTTTCTGTGGGTTTGTGCCAAACGGAAACGACTTACGGTAATCAAAGCTTTCCCTTACAGCAACCACCCAGTCAGAACATGCTGTGTGCATGCCTTTTCACCGATTGTTCTCCGTGTCCTTTTATCATGACGCCAGACAACCTCTCCAGCCTATATAGTCTCATGGTGCTGTGTTCCAGGATGATGGTCATAATTCTTATTTACTCAGCCTGAATGATAGCAAGATAGCACACACCCAAACCTCTGCTACAGAAAGGGGGAATGCTTCAGGTCTATCTGTCTGCCCTCGAGACTCCTGAGATCCACATCCTTTGGAGGAATACCTCTTACTTAACCATGCTTTGAACCCTCCTTTAGTGATTTTGGAATCTGCCCTCCAACGCTGATGAAGATTTTTGCTGGCCTGGATTGAGCATAAAGAAGCATGTGTGAATGTGGAGAAGCTACTCCATTAAATAAAATGTAAAAATTACTTCTTTCTTTTTTCTTCTTTCTTTTTTGCCTAACCCTATTTTACCTCTGGCCTTACCCCAAATTGACACATGGCTCCTGAAGGTTGCCCAGAAGAAAATGTGGCACTTCAGGTAAAAATGTTTCCCTTTCTCTGGTGGAAAACACTGTGTGAATATAGCAGGGCTCTTCTAATGTTTAATGGCAAACAATTTCTTTTTTATAAGACAATGGCCAAAATTATTTGGGGTTTTCCTGGCAAGGAGTGCTATTCAGTTTGGTTACTGCTGTTCTAGGGGCATCTAACTTTTTTTTTTACAATTTACATGAAATATTTCTGCCTCTCTTTGTACCAAGAGTACATTGCTTTAAGAATAGGGTTTATATTCCACGTAAAGTAGATATTTATTGGAGAGCATTGAGCTACTTTTAATCTTACATACCCATTAAAAAAGAAAGCTAATAGCAGAAAAAAGTTACCACTCTTACTGGAATGCTGTAAGGATTAATGGCGAGTATAACAAATAATTATTACACCCAGGTCACAAAAGATGAACTGAAATCCGACTATAACAAGATAAAGGTAAAGGGACCCCTGACCGTTAGGTCCAGTCGCGGATGACTCTGGGGTTGGGGCGCTCATCTCGCTTTATTGGCCAAGGGAGCCAGAGTACAGCTTCCGGGTCATGTGGCCAGCATGACTAAGCCACTTCTGGCGAACCAGAGCAGTGCACGGAAACACCCTTTACCTTCCTGCCAGAGTGGTACCTATTTATCTACTTGCACTTTGACATGCTTTCGAACTGCTAGGTTGGCAGGAGCAGGGACGGAGCAATGGAAGCTCACCCCATCTCAGGGATTCGAACCGCGACCTTCCGATTGGCAAGCCCTAGGCTCTGTGGTTTAACCCACAGTGCCACCCGCATCCCAACATAACAAGATAGCCAATATTTTACCTGTTCAGGTAAAAATCATAATAGAATTTTAGCTCAAGGTTAATTGTACTGAAAAAAATATTCAAAGTGTCTTGGCAGCTTGCTGTCAAAGATTTAGATGAATTATTTTTGTGCAAACACATTTCCATTATATGGACCCTGAGGAATGAAAACAAATAATTTTGATAAGATTGTCCCACCATCTTTTATGCAACTCTTCCATATCTTTTTCTTAGTGGGAGTGCTGTGAAAAACCTGCAGCCAGCCTTCAGGATTTCAGCTTATCTTGTAACACTTCTTCCAGGATATTGTCCATATTTTGAAGTAAATTCCACAGTGCTGGTCAGACCCCACCCAGAGTCCTGTGTGCAGTTCTGGCCACCACAGTTTAAGAAGGCTATTGACAAGCTGGAACATGCGTGGAGGAAAGTGACCAAGATGATAAAGGGTTTGGAAACCAAGCCTTATGAGGATTGGTTGAGGGAGCTGGGTGTGTTTAGCTGGGGGGAAAGCAGACTTGGGAGATGAGATGATGGTCATCTTCAAATAGCTGAAGGGCTGTCATATGGAAAATGGATCAAGCTTGTTTCTGTTGCTCCAGAGGGTAGGACCCAATTTGAATTGATTCAAATTAAAAGAAAGGAGATTCAGAAAAAAAAAGTTTCTGGTGGTAAGAGCTGTTTGGACGTGGAATGGACTACCGCAGAAGTTGACAGAATCTCCCTGACTGAAGGTATGACCCTTGGATCCCTAACAACCCAACATTACTGTGATTATGCATTCAACAGGATTTTTTCTCTAATAGGCATTTTTAGGTTTGCCATTCAAATTTCTTTTGTCTTTGGAAAATCTCTGCTTTATTTTCTTTGTTACTTAGTTAGATCCTACCTTTCCTCCAAGAAGCTCAAGGTAGCATACTGATTCTTCCCCTCCTCATTTTCTCCTAAAACAACTCAGTGAGAGAAGTTAGGCTAAGAAACAGCAACTGGCCAAGGTCACTCAATGAGTGAAGATTTGAACCCTGGTCTCTGAGGTCCAACACTCTGCCCACTACACCACATGAACACACAACAAAACACCTGTGTACACAACACATGCACCGTTTACATGGCATCAGCTATCAAAACAGCCACTGGACAAACACTTAGGGCTTAATGTGATGTAGCAACACGGAAGAATCAACTAAGTCAATGTTTTGCTCCAGAAAACAAGCTTTTGTGTAGTTTCTCCAACAAAGTCGTGTGGGGTTTAAGTGGCTACATCTTTAGCAGCAGAACTATTTTCTCTTGATTAATGGCATACGTTTTCAATGGCATCTGCCTGCTTTAATCCCAGGAGATCCACTACAGTTCAGCATCACTGACTACTGACATTTACAGTTCCTTGGAGACTGATATTTCTAATAAAATCAAAATCAAGGCAAAATAGGTAATTATAATGTTTACACATCCAGAGTGTTTGACCTCAATAACACACT
This sequence comes from Podarcis muralis, assembly GCF_964188315.1. Classification (NCBI taxonomy): domain Eukaryota; kingdom Metazoa; phylum Chordata; class Lepidosauria; order Squamata; family Lacertidae; genus Podarcis; species Podarcis muralis. The sequence goes on along the minus strand of NC_135664.1, from coordinate 38,588,385 downwards.
AAACAGCAAACTGGCAGAGTTTCAGATAAAATTAACAAACGTATATTGGGAAACAAATAATGCCCCCATTAATCTGCCTTGGTAACAAAGTGTCCTTACTTACCAACCATGCAGACTTTTATTTGTATCTTTTAAAATTACAATTGAAACTTATAGCCATTAAAAAAGCTTAATTCTTTATAGCTGCTTTCTGGAACACTAACACTTCAAGAGATGACTGTCTGGTGCTGCAAACTGGACTTTGAATTGATGTGGAATGCCCTCCCATCAGATGTCAAGGAAATAAACAACTATCTGACTTTTAGAAGACATCTGAAGTTTTTAACGTTTGATGTTTTATCCTGTTTTTAATATTTTGGGGGGAGCCGCTGAGAGTGGCTAGGGAAACCCAGCCAGATGGGCAGGGTATAAATGATAAATTGTTGTTGTTGGGCTTAATTCAGGTCTACAATGGCACTAGACTTTCAGCCACTGAGATGTCAACGTCACACCAAATTATTATGTCTATCCTACTTTCAAGACAAAACACAACACTGATGAAATATTGGCAATATTATATATATATATATATATATATATATATATATATATATATATATGCTTTCGTAGATTTTCACGGGTACAGGAATGCAGGTTTTGGTGTCCTCGGGTGTCTTCCCGTGTAAAAGTTGGGGTGTCTAGGCGACGTTTCGACGAGGTCTCACTCGTCATCTTCAGGCTGGTGCTTTCGGCTTCTTGTTACTGGAACAGAGCAGGATCTCAGTGTTTGAGTTCCTATAAATACTGTTGAGGGGTGTGGCGTATAGCCTCCAATGTTCTGGGCAGAGAGGAAGTTCCCAGGCTAGTGTGCCTTTTCTTCTTTTGTTCCTTAATTGCTATATATATATAGAGAGAGAGAGAGAGAGAGAGAGAGAGAGAGAGAGAGTTTCTAGCCTTATGCATTTTGCAGTAATATTGTCGGCCAGGTTTATTCACCCTTGGTCTTTTTAAGACCAAGACTTTTCATTTCAAGGTTCTGCAAAAAAATAAAATAAAATATAAAATAAAAATTATAGGAATGCTCCAAACAGGATAAATGATCATGTCTCACTTTTAAGAAGGATAATGCATTGTACTTTGCTTCAAGAAGAGCTACGTGTGGTGCTATGGACTTTGTCAACACTACTCCTTTTTGTCACTGGTGTCTTTCAACACTCCTTGCTTAAATGAAGGGGGGGAGAATCTGACATTGCTCAGCTAAAAGCAACAGCTGTGCCTTTTACTGTTTGTAGAACCGTCTTTTCTGGGTTCAGCCAATAATGCAAACTGTGCCCAACAACTAACTACCCTGCTGTAATGGAAGGTGTAGTGATAGGGGGAAATGGAAGTAGGAACCCCTTTCTGTACTTACCGTTGCACACAGGGAAGCAATTAAAGGTAACACAGCCAGGGGGGAAAGTGTATAGTGGTAGAGATCTTTGATATGTAACTTTTCTGATTTTTTAAGAATTGCCTTAGATTGGGGTGCTAACCCCACCTGTAAATCTGTTTAACATTACACAAAGCAAGTGTTTCAGAAAGGACAGGTTCTAAGCTCATTTTAAACCCTGATAGTTATACTGACAATGCCACCTTTTCACGGCTCTCTGTACTTGCTGCCATGCCTACGGTGGCCATATTTTCTCATGCTATATCTGCTGCATCTTTAACAGTTTGTTAATATCTATCTACGTGGCAGGGCAAAAGTCATCAGGGGAGATTTTCATATCAATGTATATGCAGGACGATGCAAAAAGCTACTGTTGCTTGATTCTAATTAGGATGCTACTGATAAAAGCAAAGCAGTCTTACCACCTGGCAGCTTAAACTCTTGTGTACCAAAGCTAATAGAAAGATTCTATCTATCTATCCATTCATCAGAGTTGGATTTAGGGGACCATGATCAGTTTACCCACACTGGGCACTGTGTTGAGATGGCGCTGCAGGGGGCCACAATAATGGCAAACAATGGAAGCCGAGAGGTGGGGGGCACTGAATTTTGGCACTGCACAGTGCATTCCTGAAACTGAAAGTCCAAAGTCTGACACTGTATTCATTCATAGCTTTGGGACCCAACACAACTTCACGGCAACCTGCTTAAAACACCATCAAAGCCACAACATTCTTGCAAAACAAAGTTCTGAAGTGGTCAACTCCACCAAAACATTAAAAGGAGAATAGCAAAGCATAGTGGTCATAGGTCCACTATGAGAATCTACAGTCAGGAGGAGTAATCCCTAGAGAATCTAGAGCTCTAAGGTCTTAGAGCTCTAGATTCTCTAGCGATTACTCCTCCTCACTGTAAAGTGAACAAGTCTAAGAAAGTAGAGTGTCAAAGACAATGAAGGTGGAGCCAAGCGGAATTCCTTGTCTCCTGTCTCTGCTCTTCCTCCTCCTCCTTAAATTAGTCAAAGTTAAGTCTCATCCTGTTCTTCTGGAAACATTACCAGTGGTAGTGATATCATGTCAGGGATTGGCAGGGCTCTGAAGAGTGTGTGGCGGAGGCAGGGGACAAGAAAGTGACCCAGGAGAGGGTACCAGTGATTATGGGGTGCGACATCACCCAGAAGGTAGGAGCCGGGGGGGGGGAGGGCAGTCCAAGGTGGAGGAAGGTGAGCAGAATGTGGTCCTTAGCATCTTCAAACAGGGCTAGGACAGACTCTGAAACTCTGGAAAGCCAGTGCTTTTCAGGGTAGACAATAGTGAGCAAGATGTGCAATGGTCTCAGTATAAGGAAACTCCCTATGTGCCTATGGATAACATACAGTGCCATCCTACACATCTATGAAAGTAAGTCCAATTGAATTAAGTAGGGGTTGTTCCCAGATAAGTGTTTATAGGATTGTAGCCTTAAGGAATATTTTCTTAAAAGAGGACAAAAGTCAGAAGAGCTTTTTAAACGGTTGAAATGAGGTAATGAAGAGAAACTTTAATTTTGGGTCTCGCTGTCGCCGTGTACTTTGACATACGCTTTGAAAAAGGCAATACCTGCAATTCATTCTGCCTTCCCTGTCCCTTGTGATAAACAAACTGTACTTTATTCCATGTGTGCCTGGAAAGCTTCCCAGTCTGCAAATTCTACAGTGGAATATTTTAATTTGAACAAGACAGCCACATGGCACCACTCGCTCAATCAAACTGTGATAAGGAGATTACACATAAAGCAAATTTAAGGCAGAACCCTTCAAGTGTAACCAAGCAAGAAAAATTCTGGGGGTAATGCCATTTTTATACCTTTTGGATGAAAATGCATTTGAAAAAGAAAACACTATAGTTAATTATTCATTTCCCCCACCACACCTCCAGACAAATGTTTGGTATTCATTGACTTAAAAAGTAGCACAAAGCCAGAAGACAGCCTTGGTTTTCTAAGGAGACTTATTTGCCAAATGAATGGATCAGGCTGTCTTTGTGCCTGGCAGGCAGGCAAGCAGGCAGGCAGGCAGGACAGACTAAAAAACAACAAAATCACGTAATGTAATCATGTATCATACCAAAGGGATTGTATGTAGCAGTTCTGGGCAATTACCAGAGACACTTAGATTTGTGGCAATTTCCTGAGGCAGTTGTGTTAGTCTCTTGCTTCAAAAATAACAAGAAATCTTGTGGCACTTTAAAGATGAACAAAAGTATTACTAGGGCTGTACACTAGATTTGCCCAAAGCACAGATCGATAAGACCAATTAGGGGGAGGATTTGGGTTTGGGCCAACTCTGGTCAAGCCCTGGATTGGGTCAGGCCACCTGGAGCAAGCCAGGGCTGTCAGAGGGTACTGTGTCAGAAGGGGAAAATGCAGTTGTCTGCTTTGCCACTGTGTTCCCTTCAGGGAAAGCATTGGGGAAGCAGACGGCAGCAGGACTGAATCCTATAGGAATCTTGCAGGTGCTTGTGAAACAGCACGCAGCAGGACTGGATCCAGCAGATCCCATTAGGATTGAATCTTCTCTAGAAGAGCAGATGGTTAAATCTTGCTGGCTGCAGAATTCACAAATGTCTTCTCCACAGGGAAAGCTTTGGGAAGCAAACTAGCAGGCAGAAGAGTCAGTCCTGTGGGCTGCAGGGCGGTCCCTGGGAAGCAGCGCCCAGCAGGATCGAACCCTTCTGCTCTCAGTTGGCGGTGTGAAGTGGGGTGGGATAAGGGGGAGATGAAGCATCTCCTTCTTTACCCACCCCATTCCAATCATATGCTTTGTTAGGCTTTAAAAATCCTAAATAACCATTAGCCCTGCCCCTGAATTGATTCCAGACAGGTTGGCCTGAGTGGGTTGGAGCTGATCTGGGCTCCCACATTGGGTTAGGGCTCAGCCCTCTTTATTATGGCCTAGTCTTTCATGTTACCTCTGACTATATCAACATGAAATCCAGATCCATTAAGCATCAGAGACTGTTTTAATGCTTACTTCTGGAGGTAGCAGAATGTGCCTATGTTTTAGTACTGGGCCCTAGGCCAGTGTTTCCCAACCTTTTTTGGGCAAAGGCACACTTGTTTCATGAAAAAAATCTCGAGGCACACCACCATTAGAAAATGTTAAAAAATTTAACTCTGTGCCTATATTGACTATATAAAAAGTACAGTGGTGCCTCGCAAGACGAAATTAATTCGTTCCGCAAGTCTCTTCGTCTTGCGAGTTTTTCGTCTTGCGATGCACGGTTTCCTATAGGAATGCATTGAAAATCAATTAATGCGTTCCTAGGGAAACCGCCTTCAGACCAGGTCCGGGGACAGTCTGTCCCCCGACCTCTTCTGAAGGCTGGGGGGGGGGGACAAGGGCTTTTCTTCCCACTGCCAGCCTTCAGAAGGCTGTTCTGAAGGCTGGCGGTGGGAAGAAAAGCCCTTCTTCCCACCTCCCGCCCCGCAAGCTCCGGGGACAGGAGGGCTTTGCTGCCGACCGCCAGCATTTTAAAAGCCCCTGCTGTCCCGGGGCGATTTTAAAATGCTGGCGGGCGGGAGCGAAGTCTCCGCTGCCCCGAGGAGATTTTAAAATGCTGGGGGTCGGCAGCGAACGCTTCGCTCCCGCCCTCCAGCATTTTAAGATCGCCCGGGGCAGCGGAGAAGTCTCCGCTGTCCCGGGAAGGCAGGCGGGGGGAGCAAAGACTTTTGCCCCCGCCTGCCTTCAGAAGAGGTCCAGGACCTCGTTCCGATGCCCGGCGGCGGGGTGCGAGGTTCCCGCCCCACCGCCCGGCATTGGGGCATCGTTCCGATGCCGGGCGGCGGGGTGCGAGGTTCCCGCCCCCCCCGCCCCGCTTCGGAGCAGCGCTCCGAAGCGGGGCGGCTGGGGCAGGTGTTCCCGCCCCCCGCCCCGCTTCGGAGCAGCGTTCCGAAGCGGGGCGGCTGGGGCAGGTGTTCCTGCCCCCCCCCCGCCCCGCTTCGGAGCACCGGGAGAAGCGATCTCCCCGCAGCCCCTTGCTTCAAAAGAGGTCCGGGGGCAGCGCGAAGCGCTTCCCGCTGTCCCTGGACCTCTTTTGAAGCAAGGGGCGGTGGGGAGAAGCGATCTCGGGCGCCGCGGCGTGCAGGCGCACTGCTCGCTCCTCTTTCCGCGCAGGCGCCTTCTCTCACTCTTTCGCCTCCTTTTCTTTCTCTCTCGATGGTCCGCCTACAAAGGAGCGAGGGAGGCGCCCGCCATGTTTGGATTTGCATCCAGCAGGAGATGCCGCCGCCGCCCCGCCTCTCCCGCCTCCCTCCCACGGCACACCAGGCAAGGTCTCACGGCACACTAGTGTGCCGCGGAACACCGGTTGGGAAACACTGCCCTAGGCAACCATGACTGACAGAGTTATTTTCAGGACAAATCCCTGACCCCATCTTGAAAACTTTGTTGTCCTTCCAGCTTTGGTGGAGCTACTGGCTCACTAGGTGGGTGAGGTCATGCCTTGGAATGCTTCGCAACTCAGGGAACACACTGCCTACAATATTGGTGGGTTACCACCCGGTGCAACAACTTGAAGGTTCTAGACTTGACCATTCTTAGCATAGGGCCATACTCAATGTTACTCTTACTCAAAGTAGATCCATTTAAATCAATGTACTGAAGTTGGCCATATCCATCATTTTCAATGGATCTACTCTGAGTAAGACTAGCATTGGATACAACCCACATTAACCCTTTATCTATCATATTTCATTACCTGAAGAGGAGTGGAGAAGGATTGAACTTGATTATGACCTCTTATTGCACTAGTGTAATGATGTTTGGGGAAGATAAGCAAGCAGGGAGGCTCCCAGGGAGCGAAGTAGCATGAGGGATGGTTGCCCCGGGTGCAAAATTCTTAGGGACACAAAATTTCATCACCTGGTGCTGCCTCAGTACAGCTGGGCACTTCCATTGCTGGGCTGTATTGAAAACAGCTTCTCCATGCAAACCAGGAAGTGACCTCTCCAGATAATGGAATGACTCTTCTCAAGGGCAGAGCAAGGTGCGTTCGGTGGGGGTTGTCCGCCCTGGGTATTATCTCCTGGGGGGGTGACATTTGGCACGCCACCCGCCCACGACTCCCACGCACCCCAAGCCGTCAGGTGATGGGGGGGAGCTGTGCCACTTTGCCGGCTGCCTTTCCCCCTTCCCCCTTCGTTTTGACAGCCCCAAGCTCCTGGGCTGCTGGAGGAGGCAGGCAGGGAGGGAGAGGACAGGAAGGAAGCAGGCGAACAAACAAGCAGAAGGTGTAGGGAAGCAGAGAAGCTCCCTAAAATCAGAACCCAAACCCTGTAAACCCCCCCACCCTAAAAAAGCTCATCAACTTTGGCCAACCTTCCCCTGGCAATGACAATGGATAGATCACAGCCAGTCTTTTTATACTGTGAGTAGATCGCAGTCTCTTGGAAGTCCAACTAAATTTCAATAGGGGGGGGGGGGATTGACAAGAAATTTTCTGCACCGGGTACCACCTGACCTTGCTACGCCACTGACTCTTCTTTTCTTATATCTGCTGCTGTAATCACCTGGGTGACACAGATGCCATTAGGCAGTTGAATGCACATGTGTACTCCATCCATTTCCCTCCCATCCAACCCCTCTGTGCAGCCCGGGACGCTGGCAACCCACACTATGCCACTGCTCCCAGGGTGGTTGTAGCAAAGGTAAGTGGTGAGTTTTCTGTACTGTTCTAATGTGTCATAATGTAAAGTTGCTGCTTTATTTTGTCTCAGTGACCAGACTTTCTCTGAGGCTAGGATGGGGAACCTTTTCCCCTCCAGATGCTGCAGGACCACAACCCCTATATGACCATTGTTCATGATGGATAGGGTTGGTGGGGATTGATGTCCAATAATACCTACAGAATCATAGGTTATTCATCCTTGCTGTCTGGAATCTGCAGGATCTGATCTGTGTATTAATCCATTTCCTATCATGCTGGACCATACAATGGCAAAGAGTAATAACTGAACAGGTTTAATTACAATGTAGATATTGTAAGTCTTCTGATGCTGAAATTTCACAATGCCCAGTTCTATCAGATTTATTTTCCATGGAGGGCAGAAACACAATGCTTGGCTGGATGCACAAACCTTGCTTGAGTTAAGCAAGGAACAGGAGAAACAGAATCTTAAGGCACACCTGAATGTGCATCCAAGTGTAGATTTCTGTCAATGCCGCATTACTCCCAATGTGATATACATTCCACTGAGCAGATTTAAAATCATTAAGCTTGAACAGAGCTGGATGTGCGGATGTGAGTGACGACTTATGTGCTCCATGAACATTAGAACAGCAATATTTTTGAAACTGTGGCTGGCCCTGGCTGTGCTTGCAGATTCAGTTTTGTGGTTGTCCCCTTCTCAAATTGCACACATTTTCACACATCAAAGGAAGCTGTAAAACTGGGGTTGACATTTTGGTTTAACCAGCAAAGATCTGCATGCATTTGTGCTAGCCCACTGCTATGATGTGTATAGGTTTGTGAAACTGCCTTTTCAGGTGGAAAAAAAGCATCTCCACAAGCACAGAGGTTGTTTGGAAAAAGAAAGTATATCCAAGACATTACACACTCTCTCTGTGGATCTGAGAGCATGGGGAAGCAAAGCAGAAGGGGGGGGGCATTTTCTTAAACATCCACTGGGGGAAGTGAAATTATTCAATAGATGGGGAAGTATGGAAAATTAAATGCTCAGAATATGGTCTGGTAGTTGCAGTAACCATTCCCAATTCTCTATTACCAATGTTGGATCACACAGTGACCTGGGTGCTACACATTATACAGAATGGCATATTTTGCGGACATGACTAGGTTTAAAAATAAAGAGTTGCAGAGGAAGCAAGACAGAAGAGATTTTGACATGCTGATAGTGGGAATAAGGTGAGGAATTTGAAGTCTCTTTGTTTGCAGATGGGTGGAGAAATGACTAGATAAATACCTAGGTAGAGTTCTTGGATTGATAGCTATATTTTCCATTGTTCAGTGCTATTTTTGAGAGGGGGCTGTGGTACTCAACATGAAGTTGTTACAGTAAGTGCCACACTTTTATATGTTACTGCATATGTTACTCATAATTATACAGAGGCAGACTTTGGTATTATGGCACCCTATGTGAGACCAAAATTTAATGCCCCAACCCCTGCCTTCCCAAAGCTGGGTAAGCAAGGTGCTGGGCTTTGGGAAGGTTGTGTGAGGGTACTGGCACTGGCAGGGTCCTAGAGCCCTCCCATCTCCTTCCCAAAGCTGAGCAGGTGCTTACTAGGCTTTTGAAAAGAGCAGGGCCATCTTAAGCATATCCGAGGCCGTGGTGCAAAGATCCCTCCGGTGCCTCCCCCCCCCCCAGCAACTCCAAAACAAGTGAGGGGGCGGTAGAAAATGTCCTCTGCCTCCTTCACTGCCCCGATCCCTGGTGTGGTGGCTGCGATCAAGCAGGAAAACATGCTGGAGGACATGCTCTTCAGCGTCGGGGTGCCCGAGAAGGCAGCCTGGGAAGGCTGCACGCCGCCTTTCACCAGGAAGCAGGAGAAGGACAACGACCAGGAACAGGGCCATCTTTAGCAGATGCAGAAGCTTGGGAAGGAAGCTGCAAGCAGCTTCTATCCTAAGCCTCTGCAGGGATCGCTCTCCTCCTGCGGAGACTTGCGAAGGAAGCTGCATGCCCTGCCAGCCATATAGTTGGTGGGGCGCAGCTGGCTGGTGTGCTGGGAAACAGGAGGCCGGCACCCTGGCGCAATGAGCCACTAACACCAATGGGAAAGACGGCTCTGGGAAAGAGACAGGAAGCCGGGCCCCCTAGTGTGGCGCCCTGTGCTGGGGAACCAGTCATAGTGCCCTGAATCCACATCTGTATTTATGAAATATTACTATTGAGCTAAATATTAACAGAATGATTGTGCTGGGTCTATTTTATTTGTGGCAATTCTTCTCTCCCCACTCCTCCCCCTGCCTGCCACCCAATCTTCGGTTTAATAAAATTTCTGTTCCCTCTTCTGTCTTCTTACTATAAAGCAATGACTCTGAATTGTTTTGTGGAATCCAGCCCCTCCCCCTCCCCCCACCTTTCAGTTACTGTAGTGCCTGCTTAAGCCTCCTTTGTTCTTTGTTTTTCTCCAGCCAGTCTCTTTAAGGGTTGTTATTTTGTGTGGGTTCAATTTAATGAATACAAATGCTGCTTGCCTCTGCTTCGGCAGCAGTACGAGGATGAGTGCAGTCATAAAGGGCAATAAGTGAGTTTTCCACAAAGCGAAAAGAAAATGTAAGTGGCTTCTGGCATAATGAAGAAAGTTATACCGTTTGAAGTGGATATTGCAGCGCTGGAAACAGTGTCAAAGGAGTGTGACTGAAGTGTATTTGCCAGATGAAGTCTGTTTCATAGACTTGAGACAGAAAAATACCCTCGCTTATAATCTGCTTAGACTCAGATTTGAAAAGGTTGTTTTAGAAATGGAGTTCACGTAAGGTGATGTGTTTGTGCTGATAGTCTAGTTGCCTGACATATGTGGTTGTTTGAACTCATAAGAAGAAAAGAGACTGCTTGACCTAAACCAGGAAATGTCCATAGTGGAAATCATAACAGCAACCATAATGAAGGCGGGTGGGTGAGGGGGGACACAAAATGTTAAGGACGTGGACAGCATTATAATCAATGTAAATTGGCAGACCAAAAGTCAAAATAGGCTCAGGTGAGACACTGTTCTTGAATTTCAGTCTGAACATGATAGTAGGAATGGATAGATTAGGTAGTCTATTTCCGGTCCGTGTTAGCTTCTTTTATCTTCACATGTGTGTCCTATTTCCACATCAATCTGAATTAGTTATTTAAACAGCATGATTTTGTACATCCATGCATTTAGAATGCATTTTAACCTAAAACACATATTTTGAAACATATTTTGGTATTTGTCGAGCCAAGAACTGTATCACAAAAATTGGGGGAGTCTGAAATCAAAGGTCGATTTCATTTCAATTCATATGTTAAACTGGGAAGGTGTGAATGAGGTCTGTTAAAAATGCAGACTGAATGAAACCCTAAGGCATCCCTATGTGTAACATTAAGAAATGAAATCTCCTGCAAGAGTTTATCCAGTTTAAATTCCTCTAAGTTGCTTAGGTGTATGAACGGAAGAGGGTTGTTGTGCTCACCTCCTGTTTGTGGCCTTCCCATTGACTTGTGGTTCATCACAGTGAGGAGAGGCTGCTGCACTAAAAAGGGCCCATGGTCTGTCTCACTTATCTGCCAGACTTACAAACCACTACTATACATAGTAAAGCGTTTTGATAAAACACCGTTAAAATCTACAAAAACTGTTTTAAAAACACAAATTAAAGAATTAGCAATAAAACACACATTTTAAAAGTTTGAATGAAAATGCAGATCACTAAATTATATGTCTGGGTCGGCTTCCTGAAGCATGCTGTGGATCAGCCTTGGTTAAGCAAACAGCTGCAAAGAAGATTGCTGTATTTTTTAATCAGAGATCTCTTCTTCACAAATGGTAACGGAATGCCAAAAGGCAGCAGAGCACTCTGTGCAGCGTCTGAACCTGAAGCATGTGCCATTTACAGTTGCAGGTCAGATCATTAGCAGCTTGGCTTTCAGCAATAGAAGCTACCTCCAGCTGGACCATATCACCTGCTCCTCTTCAGAAAGGGAACGGCATACTGTTTCAGTCTGAATTACAGATGCCGGTTTTTCACAAGGCTGTCTCTCTATTTGCCTAAAAGAACAACGTAGCAAGGCTAACAAAGCTTTCTTTGTATCTGGTGTTATATTTCCCTGGGAAAAGAAACTGAATCTAAAAATAATGCTTTCCACTTTGAATTGGCTCTCAGCTCACAGAGGAGTCGGAACTAAAGCTGGAAAAAACCAACTTGAGGTGATGGGGGAAGAGGACCAAAAAATTAATTTAAAAAATGTACTAATATGAGGGAGAGTTTTGCTTTATTAACATTGACCAGAAGGAAAACACTGTTGATTCCCTGATGGATGAAAAATGTTTTTCTGTATACAGAAAGCTTTTTTGTTTTAATGGTTGCTCTTTGAATCTTGACAATAATGAAAATTTGTTGGGGGAAATGAGTGTATTTGATATGCTAATTTAATCTATTAGTATTCAGGTTTATAACTTATAATGAGATAACTGGGCATTTTTAACCTTGATAAGTGTTTGGTTGCTGCAAGCTCCTTTTTTTGATAAATGATGATGTGTCGATGTTGAAGCCTGTGAATTTATTTAAATTACTGAGGCTTTTCATTGCAAACTCAGGTGGAGGCTTTGAGCCAGCATTTGAGAACTGACAGCAGCAGATACAGGAAGCTTTTACTGTGGGAATGTATGTCAGCAGAATGTTTAGTTGAACTTGGCTGGATTTAAAAAAAAATGCTCCAGTGATAAAAGGGAGTTGGCTGACCCACAGCCAAATAAACATTGATTAGGCTTATGATATCAACAGGGGTGACAACTTGAATGAAATATTGCAGGGGCCCAGGTAAGCCCTGCCCCACATAATCACATGACATGTGCACACAAATCATTTGAATGGCAATGCCCATCAACTTTGTGGGGGCCCAGCCCCTTCAATTATTTAATTACAAGGGCCAGAGTTGGTTCCTATGGATATCTATGAGTTTCAAGACATTTAGATGTTAAGACAATCACTGAATACTGAGGGATGACTCAATATTTGGCACAGATTTTTACTTCTATTAACAACAGTCAGGACAATGCCCACCTGATTAGGAATTCTTGGTTTATGTCCTATTAGTAATGAGATCCCCAAATACCTGTTCTGTGTTTCTAAAAGATGCTGTCTATTCCTTGCTGAATAGAAACACTTTGAAGTGGAAGCAGAGTAGCTAGTAACATTTATATTATGTATTTAAGAGGTAAAGGACTCCTGCATGGTTAAGTCCAGTCACGGATGACTCTGGGGTTGCAGTGCTCATCTCGCTTTACTGGCCGAGGGAGCTGACGTTTGTCCCCAGACAGCTTCTGGATCATGTGGTCAGCATGACTAAGCCACTTCTGGTGAACCAGAGCAGCGCACGGAAATGCCATTTACCTTCCCACTGGAGCGGTGCCTATTTATCTACTTGCACTTTGACATGCTTTTGAACTGCTAGGTTAGCAGGAGCAGGGACCGAGCAATGGGAGCTCACCCTATCGCGGGGATTCAAACCACCGACCTTCTGATCAGCAAGCCCTAGGCTCTGTGGTTTGGACCACAGCGCCACCTGTGTCCCTTATATTGTGTACAGTGGTACCTCAGGTTAAGTACTTAATTCGTTCAGGAGGTCCGTTCTTCACCTGAAAGAACGGAGTATGATTGCCGCCGGAGTATGATTTCTATTCTCATCCTGAAGCAAAGTTCTTAACCCGAGGTACTATTTCTGGGTTAGCAGAGTCTGTAACCTGAAGCCTATGTAACCTGAAGCGCATGTAACCCGAGGTACCACTGTATTTATAAAGTTTTAAATTGGTAAACCACCTTGTGACTGTTTACTAAAGGGCAGTATAGAAATCCCTGAAGACATAAATAAATTTGCAGGTTTTAAAATTAGGAGGTGTTCCTTTTTAAAAAGGAAGATGTAACGACTGTAATAGGGTCCCCTCCCTCTATGTGTTAAAATACACATGAGATTTGAATTCTGATTACCTATTGTAACAATAGTTGCTAGTCTGGACTTTTTTCATGGCTTATGTCTATGGATCATGGCATTAGAACAGCTGGCATGAATTTAATATAAAATATACCTTTCCCTAATTAAGGTTATGTCTTCTTTATTTGAAAACTGATCTCCCAAGTCACCATAATAAACCAGAAGTAACAAACAACAGTTCAGAGGATTTGGAGATGTGTTGTTCACTCGTTAAGCATGAAGTTAGAGTCAAAATATACTTAAACCCTAGGTCTGCAATGGTTAGCTCACAGCTCCAATGGGACTCTCTTTTCTCCTCAAAGATCTCAAGGATAAACCATACACTTCACTGGACCATGACCAATAGAATGAGTGAGAGATTCTGTTGCCTGACTGACATTAGGATTTTGAAGGGAAGAGTTTAACTCTTGCAGAAGCCACAGATCTCAAATCCCTGACTTTGTGTTCTGCTTGCTCCAAGATCAAGTATACCCCTCCTCTCCCCTGTTTTGCTTCTTTTCATGGGTGTTCTGTGGCACATCAGTCTGCTTGCTCTAAGCTTCTGGGAAGTGAGAGTCTCTTTTCCTTTATAGGATTAAGGTTTGTGTATGTACTGAATGATTATTTGCTGCCCATATGCAACTTGGCTATCCAAAGTAGCACCCACATAATCTGACTCTCCCATTTCTGTGTAACAAAGCAATCTTTTTCTACTTCTTGGTGTGACATGTTATTTATCAGGCATAGCACTTATATGTATACACACATATCTTGACTCCATGCAAAAGCTTCCATTCCTCTCGGTGGTGTATGTTGAGACCCAACAAGGTGAACATGTATGTGGGTTCAGACATTTCACTACTCTAGGACTGCATGTGATGTGAGGTTTTGTTGCTGTTGTTAGAACTCCTGGTCTTCTACTATGAGAAGCTGCTGTAGGGAACCAGTGTGCTGTAATGGATTCAGTATTAGACTAGGATCTGGGAGACCAGGGTTCAAATCTCCACTTGGTCATGCAGCTCACTGGGAGACTGTGGGCCAGCAACTACCTCTCTGCCTAACCTACCTCACACAATAAAACATTGCAGGGATAAAATGTGAAAGGGGAAAATGTGTGCACAACCTTGAGTTTCTTGAATATAGATGCAATAATGAATAGGATATAAATGTCAAAATAATAATAAAGCAATGGAGCACATGCATCTGTTTGGATCCGGGGTGAAGTGCAAGGAGAGGTGGGTTCTCATCCTCAGCTCCAAACCACAACCCTGACCCAAATCACCATCCCAAGTCCCTTTTGCTTTTGCTATAGAAAAAAATGAAGGCTGTCAGTCATTCCAAAAGCAGAACTTTCATATCACATGTTCTTTGGCTTTATGTGAACATGACACAAGTCTTGGAATTTACTTTGTGGAGTGAATAAACCCTGACTATTTATTCCATGTCCCCTGGTTTAGGAAACTGACTGTAACTGCCTTGAGAAAGCCCCCAGGAAGATGGTTCATCTGGCAGAACCTTCTCTTCTCAGTCATCTAAGGAAAGGAAGGAGAAATGAAAAAGATCTTTGGAGCTATCTGATTTTCCTCTGTCAGTTGTCAGTGTTGAAAACATGAGAGAAGCAACAAGGGTTGTGGAAAACCAAGCATTACATTGTTAAGCCACTATTAAGAAACAATAAAAGGATGCGGGCATCTGTCCTGATAGTTCAGCCCCTGATTGACAGAGCCTTGTAGTTAATGAGTCAGAAGGAGCTGGTCTTGTGTTGTTGCAAACTTCAGCCTAATGCAATGAGCAACCCCCATCTCTGCAATAAAGTTCATAGTTCAGCTGGGAAAACCAAACAATTTTTCTCCCTTGTAAAGTAGCTCATTTGATTCCGAGATCAATTAGGAGCCATTTTCCCTTCCCCCCAACAAATAGTTCTCATTTTACTAGGAATCATCACTAAGAGAATCCAAATAAAGAAAGTTGGTAAAGTGGCTGGGATTGTACAACCCAGTTTGTTGTGCAGTCCTTAGAAACTGTGTTTGCTTTGCTGACGATCCAGACTTATTTTGCTGGCATTTTAACCTGGCTAGGGGGTTAACTCATGAGTTAAAAGGAAAAGAGAATTTTTGAGAACGTGCTCTAATAGGGGGTTATAAATCCATCCAGTGGTTCGAAGATCAAACTGTGCTTCCAATTGAAGATCTCTTGATTTCTAAATATCAACAATGAAAGGCTTCTCCATGGAAGCTTGTACAGGTTATTTTAATATAGTCACTCTTATGTAAACACAGAACATTCATCCTTTCAGCAGATACTTCTTCTGAGTATAACATGGTAGTATCCAAACTCCAAGGAAACATAACCGGTTTGAATATTTATCACCTTTCAAGCCATTCTCAAAATGCGTTCTTGGCTGCACATGGAGAATTTTGTTGTTGTTTATGCAATCCTGAGGATTTTTGTACATTCCTGTTCAATGCTCATCATGAGACTTGCATAAGAGAGTAATTCCAAGAGGCAGGACTGCCCCAAGACATATTGTTGTCTGAGGGGAAGGGAAAAATAAAACCCATTGCACATACAGAAGCCAATCGGGCTGCAACTTTGTTGTTAACATAAGAGCCTGATGGGTCAGGCCAGGGGCCCATCTAGGCTAACATCACAGGTCTTACACTGGCCAACCAGATGCCATGGAAAGCCTGCAAGCAGGACCTGATCTCAGCAGCACTCCCCCCTCCTGCAGTTTCTAGCAAGTGGAGTTCAGAATTCAAAAGCTTTACTGCCTTTGACAATAGAATAACCTTATCCTTTGAATTCAGCCTGATCTTTTATTTCCCTTCTCTTCCTTCCCCCTCCCCTTTTATGAAGATCACCCTCTCTGAGACCCCTCAGCTATTTCTCCCCTGGCCTCCTTGCTGGCCCAAGTAGGACCAATTCAGCCAGCTAGGCCTGGGGATTATCTAATTGATTTTTGAATTTTATTGTTATTCATGTTTTTATACTGTATTTTATGCTGCTTTTATAATTAAGTGTTTTAAGTTTGTTTTTAGCCGCCCTGAACCCAATTTTTGAACCGGGAAAGGTGGGGTATAAATAAAAATATATTATCATCATCATCATCATCCCAATTGTTGTTATTATTATCAGTGCTTTTTTCTCGTGTGTGTGTGTGTGTGTGTGTGTGTATGTACCTCTGGTTATGTATTTAATTCGTTCTGGAGGTCCATTCTTATCCTGAAACTGTTCTTAACCTGAAGCACCACTTTAGCTAATGGGGACTCCTGCTGCTGCCGTGCCGCCACCGTGCAATTTCTGTTCTCATCCTGAAGCAAAGTTCTTAACCCGAGATACTATTACTGGGTTAGTGAAGTCTGTAACCTGAAGCGTATGTAACCTGAAGTGTATGTAACCCGAGGTACAACTGTATATATATATATATATATATATATATATATATATATATATATATATACACACACACATTTTCCTGCTCATATTGAAATACTGCTCCTCAATGAGGCCAAACTTACATTCACAAAATGTTTAGGGGTATGCGTACCCCTGCGTACCCCTGTATCCCCCCCCAAAAAAAGCACTGATTATTATGATATTTATATCCCACCTTTCCTCCAAGGAGCTCAAGGAGGTTATGTGACTTCCCCTCTCCCCATTTTATACTCACAACAACTTTGTGGGGAAAGTTAGACTGTGAAACTGTGGCTGGTCCAAGGTCTTGTCAGCTTCATGGCTGTGTAGGGATTTGAACCCTGGCCTCCCAGGTCCTTGCCTGACAAGCTAATGACAGGAAAGCATCATCCACCAAACCTGGCAGCAGCAGGATAGCTTAAGAGGTTCAAAGGAGGGCAAATCCTCCAAGCACTTGTCACCATGCCCCACTTCCACCACCTGAGGCAAATGCCTCACCTTGATTAATAGTAGGGCCGGCTATGCCAAGACAGGATTAAGTCCTGGGTATTGTCAGGAATGCTCTCCTTTTCAACTGTGTAATTTGCCACCTTAATAAATAGTTATCAACCTAGTCAAAAGACAATAATAACCTTGTTTACTTTTTTTAAGGGTTATTAACATTGGCAGTACATCTGAGATTTATATTTTACAGACAATTTATTCCTTTGTTTCCATCTTCCTCAAGAGAGAAAGCTGTCCTGGCCAGCTCTTTTGTTTCGCTTGACAAATAGAGGTGGTAGTTGTGTGGTTGCATAATAAGGATGTTGGAAGGAATGTTGCAGAGGAAACAATGTACCTTGGCTTATCTAATTGTGTAGATCAACATTTTCCCCTTAAGTGTTTCACTTTAGGCTATTGTTAGGCTCATCCAAGAAACTGGTATTTCCGCTCAACTTCTAAGGGCAACCCATGCTTGCTTTTGCCACACCTAAATGGTAACATTTCTTAACTAAAGTTTACTAGTAATCACTTATCATTCTTTGGTCTCTAGGGAATCAAATACATCCTTCTCACTGCCCTATTCTTTTTTTGAGCTTTCTTTTTCCTTGGGATACATTAGAAGGTTCTGATTTGTAGCACTGTTTCAATGTCCATGACCATCAGTTGGTGTGGGAGCTGAAGTCAGAGCTGGAGATGAGAAGAAGAAGAGAAGAGAAGAGTTTGGATTTGATATCCCACCTTTCACTCCCTTTAAGGAGTCTCAAAGCGGCTAACATTCTCCTTTCCCTTCCTCCCCCACAACAAACATTCTGTCAGGTGAGTGGGGCTGAGAGACTTCAGAGAAGTGTGACTAGCCCAAGGTCACCCAGCAGCTGCATGTGGAGGAGCGGAGACGCGAACCCGGTTCCCCAGATTACGAGACTACCGCTCTTAACCACTACACCACACTGGCTCTGATGAGCAAGTTAAGAAACTCAGTAGGGAACTGTTAACCCATCAAGAGTTCAAAGCAGACTGAGAGACTTATACTCTTGCCACCAACTCCTCCTGTATCTGGTCACCTGCTGGGCCCATTGCTTGAAGTTAATGAGACGCATAGGTATAGAGTCTCCTGCCATCCAAATGGGCACTCCTGTGCTAGCTAAGGGGTTCTAAGCAGATCTTCTGCCACCTTTGCTTTTTGATGCCCAGGTGATGAAGAGAGAGAATCAGCAACCAAGAGAAAGAGGTCAGATGAGTCCATGAGTTGAGGCACTTCAGACAGCCTTGAGACTTTTACTGGTTCTTCCAGGTCCTCAGCTAGAGTTCTCTGCAGGGTCCAATGCCCCAAATGAGGGTTCCTCAGGGTCTGGGTCAGGTGGGGTCCTGACATTCAGCACTTCCAGTCTTTGCTAGTTTTCTGTCAGGCCAACAAGCAGAGGTTATATAATTCAATGTTAATTTTGAACTGTAACTATGCCCCCATCGTGAGAAAATGTTCCGTTCCAACAACTGAAAATGTGTTTGCATGTTTTGGAGATTTCAAACAATGGCATAAGTAGCTATGTAATTTCGAGGTGATTGATGTTACCTTTGTGGTGCTGATTAATGAGAAACTTAAAACAACTTTATCTGTGTGAAGGACCATGTCTTTATTTGCTTTATGATAAGAGCAGAGGAAGACTCCAGCTGGGTCGTATGTAAGGTCTATCTGGTCCAGCATTCTTTGGGAAGTCCACATAATAGCTCTCCCTAGCAAGCGATATGAATGGCACATTGCCTCTGATTAATTAGCTATCATAACTCACAACCCCTGATAGACTTGTCCTCCATGAATTAGTCTTAATGCACTTTTGAAGCTATGTTAGTGGTGATAACCATATCCTGAGGCAGGGCACCCCACAGATTAAAAAGCACTTTCTTTTGAATCTACTGTCCATACGTTTTAGGCGTTGGCCCATAGCCCTAGCGTTTTCTGTCCTGTTCTATATTTGTGTAATTAGTTTAATGCTTCTACTAAAAACAGAGCTTAATTGTGTCTTCATAGAAATGGGTTCTATTTTGTTTTGCATCACTTTTTATAGGCAGATTTTTTTCGCCTTCTTTGGAGGTGGATATTGGGGGGGGGGAATAAGTTAAATATACAATAAGTTAAATATCCATAATATCAAATTCTTTTAATGTGCTGCTCCTATCACTGTTCTACAGAGGACACCTTTCTCAAGATAAACATAGCACTGTGTGTTAGAAGTATGACATTGCTTGTTTATTGCCTAGTATTCTAATGCATGGTTCCTAAGCTTTGCAGGAAAGGTGTGGCTAAACCATCTTTTTCAGTAACAAGAGCAATTTTTATTTTTAATGGATGGCAATTTTCAAAAATGTGCTTATTCCTTCCTTGTTAAAGAGCCAGAACACAGTTCCAAACAGTAAACATCCCTTTATTATGTATCTTCATGGAAAGCATTTCACTGAGATTGGGTATTATTTTCACACTTTGTAAATGTCATATTTTAAGTCCTCAGAAGTGAACCTAATGCTGCTAATTATGGGAATCATTTAAATTAATAATATTACTTGCCTACTACTTGAAAAGAATTTTGTGCTTTGTGTTAGTCATGATCCCACTTGAAAAAAGTGCTCCCTCGTTGTTTCCAACTTTAAGAGTTTGTTTACCATTTTTTCAAGGAGCTGCTCATTAATGAGTTGTTATAACTGCATTTAAACTGCAGGCTTAGATGCCATTTTAAAAATCCTTGCAATCTTATGGTTTTCTTCACAGGTGGTCCCCTTTGATCACTACTCAATTACAAGTGTTTTGCTAAGGGTGAGGTTTACACTGAAATAGGAATAATTCAAAGAATAAGCACCCATAACACTGTGTGAAAGCTCAGGATGAAAGCATATGTGTCCCCACTCAAAAGAGATTGATCTTCAGACAATAAGTATAACCTTAAAAGAACAATTTTATGAGGATGAGGGAGGGAGATTTTGCAGCAGATCGACCACCAGATCCAAATTCTGTTGTGTTGGACTCACAACAGAAGGGTGAAAGGTGCATGTGCAGGGAATTTCCCATTCTGCAGCAGCTGTTTGTTTTAAATTATGTTGCAAGGGCATGGTTACACAAAATTTGTGGTGGTGTCATTCTCCCTTGCCCCTTTTTGCTGTGTGTCAGGAGAATACAGGGCTTGAGATTCAGTCATGTACGTCAACACAACAATGCAGTTAGCCACCTCTTTGTGCACGCTGATGAGCAGGGCACTAATTGTTTGACAGTGTAGAGGCAGTGGGGAGGTGGGATGAGGTGTCTTTGGATTTCTGGCCAACTCTTGTTAGATCCTGCAGGATCTCACAAGAGCCTTAGATAGGCCACAAGAGGGTGTCGGCTCTCACAAGAGCTTTGACAGTCAGGGCCATTTTGCCCCACAAACTTCCCACTCACCTGCCCTCAACACAAGTGTTTCATTGGTCTCTTGGGTCACTGTGGGTTGACAGGACCAGAAAGGAATTTTACTTTGAATCTCAGTTGGCCCAGATTTTTTTTTTTGCCTTTCACTCAGGGAATTGGGTCATTCTCTGTTAGGCATCCCTGGACAAATTTGTCATGACTTGGTGCAGAATGGCATGTGCAGGATTAAATATAGAGAGGAACACTTATAAGAGGCCTGGGAAGAGAATGCACAAGGCACACCCCTAGCTTGTGAAGGGTTCGGCATTGTATCAGCCAACCAGATGTCTGTGGGAAGCCTACAAACAGGACTTGAGTGCAATAGCCCTCTCTCGCTATTGTTGAATACAAATGGTATTCAGAGGCATGGTGTGTCCGGTCCTATTCACCATGACTAGCAGCCACTGACAGTCTTATCCTTCTCAAATTTGTCCAGTCTCATTTAAGAGGATTGCCATCTCTACCTGAGGTCATAAATCCCACAGACTATATGCTGTGTAGAGAAATACTACCTATTGCTTGTCCTGAAACTCATTGAATGGCATTATGAGAATAAGATCTGATCAAATCCAAGGAAGTTACATTTCTTTTCTTTCAGTTATAACTGTAGTTTCAGCATAATAATATGTGCTAATGATAATTATTTATTGTTTGTTATGCTTATTATGATCATACTGCACCAAGAGGCAGAAGCTGCTATGCAACATCTTTTTAAAAATGTCTGATTTGTATCCATGTTCTAGGTGTAAGGTAAAGGTAAAGGGACCCCTGACCATTAGGTCCAGTTGTGGCCGACTCTGGGGTTGCGGTGCTCATCTCGCTTTATTGGCTGAGGGAGCTGGCGTACAGCTTCTGGGTCATGTGGCCAGCATGACTAAGCTGCTTCTGGCGAACCAGAGCAGCACACGGAAATGCCGTTTACCTTCCCGCTGGAGCGGTACCTATTTATCTACTTGCACTTTGACATGCTTTCAAACTGCTAGGTTGGCAGAAGCAGGGACCGAGCAACGGGAGCTCACCCCGTCGTGGGGATTCGAACCGCCGACCTTCTGATGGGCAAGTCCTAGGCTCTGTGGTTTAACCCACAGCGCCACCCGCACCCCCACGTTCTAGGGGTAGTCTAGACCAAAGCCATTAGTTCTGTAAATTTTAAAACCAGGACTTTGAATTAGGCCCAGAAATGGCCAAAGTGGGCTGGAGGGGAGAAGTTTCCTGTGCTTTACTGGTGCAGTTCATTCAGAGGTCAGAGCATCAGCTCTGCTTGGCTGTTGTTATGGGTCCTTCTGATTGTGCTTTGCACCTGTCTAGCAGGGATTCTCCTCTTTGTTTTTCTTGCTGTGCTAGGTGGAAGATCTGTACTTCTCTATAATTACAGGATCATATCTTGGCCACACCTTGGGGTTACAGAGAGCTACACAAGGATATGGGAGCATTGCTGACTATGCAATGGCCTTGCCAGGGCCTGTATTAGAGAGCTAAATTATTACATACTGAATATGCTTCACAGTTCTAATACTGAAAACAGCAAGGTAACTTTTCCCACATCCCCAGCTTAACTCAGTGGTTTAGCTGAGTGAGGGATGCTAACATGTTAACTAGAGAATCTCAAAAGTTATATGGACATTTCCTAATACCCGTAGGCAAGTTTCATCACACACCATTCATATTTTCTAGTTTCCTGATGTACTTGCAATGAGTGTGCTTATTCTCTGAGGAATCTGTTCGTGGTAACAGCTGCCTCCGGGATTCAGACTAATGCTTCTTTCCTGCATAACAATTTGATTTTCATCAAATACTGAAGGCAAGCCTATCATCATCACTCTTACGTAGTTGAATTTTGATTGAGAGATACTATCCTACACATGTTCAGATTCAAATTCCCCTTTCAAAATTTGTCCTAGTAGATTCTGAGAATGTTACAAAATATCAGGGGGTGGGGAGAACACACACACACAGACACACACACACACACACACACAGTACCTAGGCTACCCATCTGCGCCATACTTTTTATTTTACCCCCCCTCCCTTTTTGAATATACAGCATTTGTGAACAGCAGCAAGGATTGGTTGAATCACAGTCTAAGTCAGCTTTAGAAGTTTGTTCAAGAAAATGAATGAGAGACTTGAATCAGCCTAGATCAGACTTATTCAAATATAATCGGGAACTGTTCATGACGCTGCCACAAAATACTGAGTTTTGCCTATGAATATTGATCAGGGCACAGGTTCAACAAACATCTTTTTTAAAAATCCACAAAGAAGCCAAACATTTTGGTTTAGCAAACATATATATATATATATATATATATATATATATATGCAGGTTTTGGTGTCCTCGGGTGTCTTCCCGTGTAAAAGTTGGGGTGTCTAGGCGACGTTTCGACGAGGTCTCACTCGTCATCTTCAGGCTGGTGCTTTCGGCTTCTTGTTACTGGAACAGAGCAGGATCTCAGTGTTTGAGTTCCTATAAATACTGTTGAGGAGGTGTGGTGTATAGCCTCCAATGTTCTGGGCAGAGAGGGAGTTCCCAGGCTAGTGTGTCTTTTCTTCTTTTGTTCCTTAATTAATTGAGGGATATCTTGAGTGATTTCTTGAGTGATATCCTGAGTACCACTTAGGTGGGTCATTAGGTGTGGATTAGTTGCTAAAGCCTTTGTGTCTTGACCTCTTGAACTTTGTGAAGAGTTTTTCTGAGAAGATGGCTGTACTGCACTTAGTTGTGCTCTGGCTTGGCTTCGTGTATAGGGGCGAGCTGTGGTTTTGTGGCCTGTGCCCGCCAGATCTGTGTAGGGATTGCAGGGGGGTGCAGCATCCGGAGGTGCCACCATGGTTAGGCTACTGGATGGTATCTGTAATTCATCTGTGGAGAGGGTCTGGGTTTGGGTCTGGTGTGGTTGATTGGTGATGGCGTTCTGTGTGCCTCTGGATCTGGTGTCAGTTTTTGTGGGGAGGGCTAATTTCCAGATGTCTGGCAAGCGGGATGTGTCGTCACGCTTGTTCATGTTGTGGGGGTGTTTCTCTATCTCGATGGCTTCCATGATTATTCTCTTGTGGTGATGTTCCATGTTAAAGAGCAATTTGGAATCTGCAAAATTAATTTCGTGTCCTGTTTCTTTCATGTGTTGGAAAAGAGAGGAAGTTTTTTCTTCTTTTTTGACGGCATTCTTGTGTTCTGCGATACGTGCATTTATTCGTCTGTTTGTTTGTCCAATGTACGTGGCTGGGCAGACTTTGCAGGGTATTTCATAGACCCCTTGGTTTTCCAACTGGATTTTATCCTTGGGGTTTCTGAGGATATTGGCTATTTTTTGGTTGGTGCAAAAGGCTGTTTTGATATTGTGTTTATGGAGGATTTTGCTAATTTTATCTGTAGTGCCCTTGATATAAGGAAGGAGGGCCATGCCATTGTTTTCTTCTGTGTCTTGGTTTTTGGGGGGTGTTTCTTTTTGGATTAGCTTCGTAACCCTGTTTTGCTGGTATCCATTGGCAATTAACACATTTGAGAGATTCTGTAACTCAGTTGTCAAGTGGTCTTTGTCAGCCAGGCGTTTGGTTCTGGAGATGAGAGTCTTGGCTACGGAGTTTATTTGTGCAGGGTGGTGGTGTGATTGTGCATGTAAGTAGCGGTTGGTGTGTGTTTTTTTCCGGTAGATAGTGTGTCCTAGGGAGCCATCAGGTTTTTTGTAGATTAGGACGTCAAGGAAGGGAAGTTGGTTGTTGGCTTCTATTTCCATAGTGAATTGTATTTTGGGGTGTAGGCTGTTGAGATGTGTGAGGAAGCTATCCAGTTTTTCCTTCCCGTGTGGCCAAATTACAAAGGTGTCGTCAACATATCTGAGCCAAAGTTTGGGTTTGTGTTCTGACTTGTCTAAAGCATTGGTTTCAAAGTGTTCCATGTACAGGTTTGCGATGACCGGTGAGAGGGGTGATCCCATAGGTGCTCCTTCTATCTGTTTGTATCTTTGTCCATTGTGGATGAAGTACGTGTTGGTTAGGCAGTGCTTGGTCAGGTCCAAGATGTATTCGGGGGGATTGTATTTGTTTTGAAGCCAACAACCAACTTCCCTTCCTTGACGTCCTAATCTACAAAAAACCTGATGGCTCCCTAGGACACACTATCTACCGGAAAAAAACACACACCAACCGCTACTTACATGCACAATCACACCACCACCCTGCACAAATAAACTCCGTAGCCAAGACTCTCATCTCCAGAACCAAACGCCTGGCTGACAAAGACCACTTGACAACTGAGTTACAGAATCTCTCAAATGTGTTAATTGCCAATGGATACCAGCAAAACAGGGTTACGAAGCTAATCCAAAAAGAAACACCCCCCAAAAACCAAGACACAGAAGAAAACAATGGCATGGCCCTCCTTCCTTATATCAAGGGCACTACAGATAAAATTAGCAAAATCCTCCATAAACACAATATCAAAACAGCCTTTTGCACCAACCAAAAAATAGCCAATATCCTCAGAAACCCCAAGGATAAAATCCAGTTGGAAAACCAAGGGGTCTATGAAATACCCTGCAAAGTCTGCCCAGCCACGTACATTGGACAAACAAACAGACGAATAAATGCACGTATCGCAGAACACAAGAATGCCGTCAAAAAAGAAGAAAAAACTTCCTCTCTTTTCCAACACATGAAAGAAACAGGACACGAAATTAATTTTGCAGATTCCAAATTGCTCTTTAACATGGAACATCACCACAAGAGAATAATCATGGAAGCCATCGAGATAGAGAAACACCCCCACAACATGAACAAGCGTGACGACACATCCCGCTTGCCAGACATCTGGAAATTAGCCCTCCCCACAAAAACTGACACCAGATCCAGAGGCACACAGAACGCCATCACCAATCAACCACACCAGACCCAAACCCAGACCCTCTCCACAGATGAATTACAGATACCATCCAGTAGCCTAACCATGGTGGCACCTCCGGATGCTGCACCCCCCTGCAATCCCTACACAGATCTGGCGGGCACAGGCCACAAAACCACAGCTCGCCCCTATACACGAAGCCAAGCCAGAGCACAACTAAGTGCAGTACAGCCATCTTCTCAGAAAAACTCTTCACAAAGTTCAAGAGGTCAAGACACAAAGGCTTTAGCAACTAATCCACACCTAATGACCCACCTAAGTGGTACTCAGGATATCACTCAAGAAATCACTCAAGATATCCCTCAATTAATTAAGGAACAAAAGAAGAAAAGACACACTAGCCTGGGAACTCCCTCTCTGCCCAGAACATTGGAGGCTATACACCACACCTCCTCAACAGTATTTATAGGAACTCAAACACTGAGATCCTGCTCTGTTCCAGTAACAAGAAGCCGAAAGCACCAGCCTGAAGATGACGAGTGAGACCTCGTCGAAACGTCGCCTAGACACCCCAACTTTTACACGGGAAGACACCCGAGGACACCAAAACCTGCATTCCTGTACCCGTGAAAATCTACGAAAGCATATATATATATATATATATATATTCAAAAACCCTTTGAATGTGATAGTTTATTACCATATCCAAATTAAATCTGGGACAAAAAAAGTCTGCCTAGACTTCATGAAGTATTTATCTCAAAATGTTTTGCAGTGGAGCTAACATGGTTTGAATTATGGGATATGTACATATTTTAAAGGTACTATTTGTGGGGGTTCCCTAAATCAACATCAGGTCTCCTGGTGTTCAGAGGATCACGTCTCCATCAGTGCTGATTGGTTGGTGAGGCACACCCCTTGGGCGGGGACCCACCCAGTGCCGACGGCACGAGGAGGCAATAGCGGGGAGTGCACCAATCTCCAACTCTCGGCCAGGTCATGCAGGGCCCGGCCACAACGCCACCCACCAGAAAAGGTAACCAGACTTCACATAGCCTACTGCTGGTTTTGCATGCATAGGTCTGTGTCCATCCCATTTGGTTTGATCTTTATTTTGACACGCTCCCCTATTACATAGCATGCTACTGTTTCATTGATTGACTTGTTGCAACTTCACTTAAATGGCTGCACAGAATGCTTCTGTTCTAAGATCTCAATGCTCCAAAACAACCCTTGTGAAATTCAATGCAGTTGTATAATAAAGATTAAAGAGATCTGAATAAATTAAGCTTTGGGAGGAAAAGCTGTAATTTGGTAGGGTTGTAAATATATCTTCTGCAATGCACAGGGATTTAATTAGATATGTGTCTGTTTGTGTAAACATTGTGTTCAGGGCTTCACTTAAAGGAAAGAGACAGAGTTAATTTGGCTTTCATCTTCCCCTCGTATGTATGATTTATGTGTCTGTGTCTAATTAGGTGCTATTGCTCTGTAGTATTTTTAACATGGAACAACAGTATGATTTTTATGAAGGGGAAAAATAAATATTCCCAAAGTTATAGGTTTCAAAAACCCCATTGTTGTATTCTGGATCACAGTAACTGGATTGTAAAAGCCATCCGTAATTGAGGTCATGGAATGTGTCAGCCTGCAAGACATTTTATAGGTGTAACTCACAACAAGAAGCATGGACACGTGATATTGGATGCATAAACTGGTTAGGCCTAGCAAATATGTCACCGGCTTTTATTATCACTTTCTTTTCATGCAAAATGAGAGTTTTGTTCTTAAAGAGTGAGGAATTTATTTAATCAGAGGCTAATTATACTCCTGATCTTGACATCACAAGTCTCTTCTTTCTTAGAGTTGAGGTTATCATTTTTTAAAAAAATTATATTTCTGCATTTTACTTCATGCTCTTTTAACTTTGAGTTCTGGGGTTATTCTTCTGCCTCGCTGTGCACAGTTTCTGAAGTCTTTATATTTCTGCCATCACAAACTTATTCTTCCAAAGGTTCAGTGTCACTCTGCACAGGTGTTTGTGGTGGTTTGTGAGGATGTGAAAGACAAAGTTCCACCTTCCATCCTGATACTCTTCCCCTCCCCCCATCCCTCTCTCAGTATCTGTGTCACCCACTCACAGCCTGCCCATGTATAGAGTGTGATTGCTTTTTTCACCAAGAGGGTTTCCATTAAAAAAGCATATGCAGTAGTTTTCTGGTCTCTAATATGGCACCCGCTGACACTACAGGGACCTCAGATGGTTGCATCAGCGCCTACTAGGGTCCCATGCCCTTCCCAGTTTTGTTTTGTTTTTAATTGGGGGCATGGTTTTGAGGAGGGTACCTGTTTTGTTGCTTTTTTTGTCTGTGTGTTTTTTGGGGGGTTGTGGTACATGTTTTGTCTGTGTGGTGCTTTTTTTTTAAGGGGCATATTCTAAGAACATAAGACAAGTCTGCTGGATCTAGCTGAAGGCCCATCTATGCCAGCTTAATGCTCTCACCATGGTCAATCAGATGCCTATGGGAATCTCATAATCAGGACCTGAGATCAATAGCAATCTCCACACTTGTGATTTCCAGCAACTGACATTCAGAGGCATCCCTCTCCAAAAGCTGACCATCTCAACATCACCAACTTTTCTTCTTATTTTCTGCTATCCATCATGCTTCCTTGGTATCCAAATATTCTCCTGGATTCAAAAAGGTTGAGGACCCTTGCAGTACTGTAACACATTTGTGAGACCTTTCAACGATTCAATTTTGGCCTAACTGAACCTTAATTAATATTAGATGAAGTCACAAAACAACAATAAATCTTTATGGTATACATCCTTCTCATATATCCTCCTTAACGCATAGTGTTGATAAGCTGGAAAGGAAGCCCCTGGGGAGGAAAAATTAAAGGTTTAATGTTTTATTATGCTTTTATATATATTGGAAGCTGCCCAGAGCAGCTGGGGCAACCTAGTCAGATGGACGGGGTGTAATTTATTTATTTGTTTGTTTGTTTGTTTGTTTGTTTGTTTAACAGGATGCCCCTATTTTCATCAGAAATATATGAAGGGTATAACATTGTTCCAAGTCTGACCACTGGTCCATCTAGCCTATACTGACTGGCAGTGGCTTTCCAAGTTTTCAGCAAGAAGTCTTTCCAGGTCATACCTGGGGATTCCAGAAACAACCTGTAATCTTTTGTATGCAAATTGCATCCTCTAGCACTCAGCTCCTCCTTCTAATTTAGATCTTTTCCAAGTGCAACAATTGTTTGGAGGTAACAAACTTGGATCAGATTTGTGTCTTCCATAACCAAGAGCTTTCTGCTTCCCTGGTATTTCAGAAACTAGAGCAGGGGTGGAGAACCTATGGATCCCCAGATGTTGCTGAACAATAATTCCTAACACCCCTGACTATTGGCTATGCAGGCAAGAGATGATGAGAGCTGTAGTCCAGCAACACATTCCAGGAGGCCAGAAGTTTGTCACTTTCCCACTTTGCAAATTTTGCAATGCGATTCTCCTGCCAAGTAATGTGTACAAAAATGCATATACGAGGGCTGTGCCTGTATATAAATGCATATACTGCTGAAAATAACATACAAAAATGCATTATATCTGGAAAATTGCTTTGCAAAAATGTGCCTATTAAGCAAAATTGCAAAGCAGCTTCTGCATGTAGATTTCCACTAAAATGCAGGTGAATTTTCATGAGCATTCCTTTAAAGAAAAATCATCATGACAAACTGCCATGGAAATGTGGAGAACAGAAGTTAAGGTTGGAAAGCTGAGAACCTAAGAGAAACCAACGTTGACAGATTGGCCCCTCTCTACAGGTTATGCACCATCCTTTTCATTTGGTTTTCATGTAGCTTGTCAGGAAGTAGAAAGATGCTGCATGTAGCAATAAATTGCTTGCTACATTCTGTGTATCTGATTTCCAGGTTTACATTTTCTGCCTTGTTCAATGAAACATTGTGCACTTTAATATAATCACATTGTGTTTGGGAAGCTTTGCTTAGGCCTCCAAATACTTTTTTTTAAAAAAAAGCAATCTATTTAAAAAGTATATTATGATGCACTTCACGCCTCTCTACATAGTGAGAAATTCCAGGAACAGCACCGCTGGGTTTAGTGTCATTTGAATAAGACAGCACTGGAACATTTAGAACATTGTTTTAAAAAATAGGTGCGTTACTCGCAAACTAGAACATAAGTGGAGACAAAGAGTGGCTTCTGCAAGGCAGCAAATCTGATATCATATGCAGAAGTGGTCAACATGGTCAGGGATGATGTGAATTATTGTCCAGCAACATCTGCAGGGCACAGCATTGGCTAGCCTGGTCATATCTGATCCTGCACCCCACGATGCTTCAGATAACTCACAGTTTTCTTTCTATTCCTTCCCCTTCTGCTTCTGCTTCAACTGCTGTGTCTCATGAAGACATATCTGTCTACAGTGGCACCTTGGGTTACAAACGCTTCGGGTTACAAACTCCACTAACCCAGAAGTAGTTGCTCCAGGTTGCGAACTTTGCCCCAGGATGATAACAGAAATCGTGGGCCAGCAGTGTGGTGGCAGCGGAAGGCCCCATTAGCAAAAGCATGCCTCAGGTTAAGAACAGTTTTGAATTAAGAACAGACCTCTGAAATGAATTAAGTTTGTAACCAGAGGTACCACTGTACTCTATACTACTATTATTCTAATTCTGTTGAGGGCTGCATTGCTATGCACAATTACATGGTAGAACATTCTAGAGAACACAATAGGACTTACTTCTAAGTAAACATCCGTAGGACTGAACTGTAAAGTCTGTACAGCAGAGATCACCAACCCTTTGCCCTCAGGTGCCAGTGTACTCACCAGAAGTTCTGTGGTGGTGGTCTCAGTAATTAGCCCCACAAATATCCACAATGCATGAAATGTGAGGAGGGATGCCCACACAAACGTGTGTTCTGGTCTCTTTTTCCTATTCTTTTAGATGTGGCAGCCATTTTATGTTATGCCACACCTCCACACAGCTGCCATTCTGCATTATGCCACACACATCACAGTAGCCAATTTGTGACTGGCACCTATGGCACTTTTTAAAAATTCCACATGTGTTGATAGACCTACATGTGCATAATGAATGCAAGCAGGAATCAGATTATATCCTACAGAAACATCTTTCATTAGGTTAAATAAATTAAGAGATTAGTTCTACCTACTTGTTATACTGTAGCACCGAGAGATATGTGTGATGGCTTTGTTTTTGATGGTCTTGTGAAAAATTTAAAGCATTTAAAACTTTCCAGAAATGGAAAGTTAACTGAAGAAGAAAGAAATCAGCCTCACTGGCTGTCAGCTAACAAAATATATAGCTTGGGGGTTATAAGACCAAGAGCTGAGGTATGTATTTTAATTATCACTTCTTATAAAAAGGACCAGTCTTTGCTAGTAAAATATGCAAACTAAATGCATAAACAATATCCATAAATTATTACGGTTTGGAATTTAATTATCAGCTCTTTACTTGGCATGTGTAATAGCTTAGTCATAGACACTTGAAACACTTGATCATTTGAAATTTGCTGGAACAGCTTCCTACCTAATTTAGACAGCAATTCCTTCATGGCATTGACTGGAATTAACAAATGCATAATCAGCTCTTGGTGACATACAAATTTCACCCAGTATAATAGATGTTTGATTATGCAATTTCACTGAGATTGCTTCTAAGGGATAAGGTCCTGAAGGCTAAGATGAGGCAAGTGCAGACATGTCCCTTCACTTATAACTAGGCACATCTGCCATGTTGTCAGCCTGGTCATGCCCTGATTGTTCAAGACGTTCCTCACCGCTGAGAAAGAGGAGAGAAAGTTAAACATGATGAGGCCTTGCATGACTAGTATTGAACTTTGACTCCCGGTAATGTTTTGTTTGCTTTGCAGGGAGAGAGAGAGAGAGAGAGAGAGAGAGAGAGAGAGAGAGAGAGAGGAAGAGATGGAGACAATGTTTCATTTCAAATGAGGCAACAGATTATTAAAACATTAGCACCTAGGTCCAACAAGTGGATGCACACATGCACAAAGGGGTTACATGAACAAAGCTTTCTTCAAAGAAAAGAAAAGTGATCACTTCCAGATGTAGTTTGCACTACAAACCAGGTTGTAGTTCGAGCTCTCTGGATCAACCAGCAGCTGAAATTAAACAGGTGTCTAATGTCATTAAAAAGTACCTGTTGAAGACATTTTTTGTTCATTAAGGTTTTTCTTGCTGGGTGACACCATTATTTATGGAATCTGAATTGCATGTTTGAAGACATAGTATGATTGTTTTCAAGAATTTGTACAATAGTTTGTTTAGCTTTTTAGAAAAAAGGTTTTGGGTTTTATCCTGCTTCTATCTTTTTCACTGATTCAACGGCCTTGGTTGTGAAGTTTGATGTCTCCTCACAAGGAGGAGCATACAGTAGATACATACAGTAAGATATGCCAGAACCTTCTGTGATTCTTGCAAAAAAAACCAGTGCTCTAAGACTAACTGCTTCATGAGAAGATTTCGAGGGGCAAAAAAAGGAGGCAGGTGAAGACCACCTCAACACCTACCCCAGCTGAACTGTCTGCTCACCACCCACTACTTAGTAGTAGTAGTAGTAGTAGTAGTAGTAGTAGTAGTAGTAGTACGCTGCCCATCTGACTTACAGCATGCATTCAGTTCTCCTTTTCCATTCTGCCAGAGGCATGGCCTTTAGAAAATATACCAGTCTTTTTTCAAAGGAGGAACACTTTGGTTAAATTACTAAATTTGCACCAAAGTGGAGAAGAAGAAATATCTAAAAGAACATTTATTCCCTCTGCGCATCATCTTCCCTGTGCTTTATACATTTAAAGAACAGAACAGCCAAGAGGTTTTCTTTTCTGCAGACACAAAAATCAGCTCTGAGGGTTTAAAAATGTCCCCTCCTCCTCTTACTTTCATGCTTTCCGGCAAGAGATTGCCTTTCAGGGAGAGCAGGAAATGCGGTCATTGCTTTTTTGCTATTGTGTCCTTAGCTTGGAATGTTCTAAACAGCTGCCTCCCGGAGTCAGTGCAAAATGACCTATGGTTCCCTTGCCCTTGAAACAATGGGCAGAGAAAACAGACCTTTGCCAAAATGTAGCAGATAACCCAGAAGGGAAAATGGCAAGGAACTGCCTTTGGCCAGGATGATTTCCCTCCCTAGATTCATCAGACAAGAGGTGGCTGACATTTCCCATTAGATTTGCCATAAAGTTTATGGAAAATGACATCAGAGAATCTGGGCACAGGTTTAGAGCATCCAGATGTGATTGATACCGATCAAGGAAGCTTCACATATATCCAGGCACAATTATTACAACAGTCTCAGGAAAGCAGCATGCAGAGGGTGAATTAAATGTCACATTCAAAAACAAGGAGAGGATTTTTCTCATTCCAATGAGTTGGTGCATTATAGAATGGGAATGTTCCTTAGCAACAATGAGGAATATCTAACAACTGGGCTGATCTATTTAAGTTTTAAAGGCAGTTCCATGATTTTATATGCCAAAGCAGTTTGATGACATTGCTAAAGATGCCAGAGAAGTTTGCCCAGCTCAAGCTTCACCCTAGGAACAAGCTTGGGAGGGGGAGGGGATCAGTAGTGCTCAATTCAAAGGAGAGGCATGTATTATGTGTATGTTTCTGGGCACAATTCAAAGTGTTGGTGCTGACTTTTAAAGCCCTAAATGGTCTCGGCCCAGTATACCTGAAGGAGCGTCTCCACCCACATCGTTCAGCCCTGACACTGAGATCCAGCGCCGAGGGCCTTTCAGCAGTTCCTTCACTGTGAGAAGCGAAATTACAGAGAACCAGGTAGAGGGCCTTCTCAGTAGTAGCACCTGCCCTGTGGAACACTCTCCCATCAGATGTCAAAGAAATAAACAACTATCTGACTTTTAGAAGACATCTGAAGGCAGCCCTGTTTAGGGAAGCTTTTAATATTTGATGAATTATTGTATTTTAATATTTCTCTGGAAGCCACCCAGAATGGCTGGGGAAACCCAGACAGATGGGTGGGGTATAAATTTATTATTATTATTATTATTATTATTATTATTATTATTAACCTCAGACTTCTTCTCCAGCTCAGATCTAAGGTAGAATATATTGCTAGACTTACCAGTGAAAACTGGGACTGGGTGACCAGTCTCTCTTACCTCAACCATCTCCCAGATTTCCTGCAACAACTCTTCAAAACAGCCAGTCCCCTAGCAAATCAACATATATGTTTCCCCAGTAGGGGTTGCTTAACCTAGGGGGTTATTTGCCTAAGACTGCAACTGCCTACCATAGTGTTAGTCACTAACAATACAGCTATTATTGAGTGTGGTAAATCTAGGAGGGTGGATTTGCTATAAATGGTTAAGAACTTATAACATGTCAGATATTATGTGGATTTATTTCAAACTTTAATGGAGGGGGAATTGATAGTTTGGTGTTGAATCTCATTGCAATTCAGTAAGAAATTATGAGTGTGCACTCTGAGCATCTGTTGAGTGGAGAGTTTGCCCATTTGAGTGTGACATCCCTGTTCCAATTACAAAATTCTTGTAAATGTCTACTGCCTTCTTATACTTTCATTCTTCTTTAATAATATAATGCTGCTCCTTTGAGCTGTTTGTACTGCACCATCTGCCTCACCATGCAATTCTCTGAAAATTTGCAAAAATGATTAATAAGGAATGGGATTAAAAAGAACAGCAGTATTTTATTTAGACAGATCCCATGAGACCACGGGAAACCTCGCAGCTCTTTGTCAACAC